>NC_056748.1:474404905-474487405 GCF_019279795.1 Protopterus annectens
CAGAACTGTCTAGCAAACAGCACTGGCAGAATAAAAAATAGATTTGTTTCTGCCTGCTGTGTGTGCTTGTAATGTATTTCTAACTTTTTCTAAAATAGCAGAATCTCTTACACTGTCTTTCTGACAGCACTTAAGTCCCTTATGGCTTAGGAAGCTGGCAAAAACTTAGTTTTTTTTTTTTTTTTTTGTAACTAGTAGTACATGGAGCAGATAAAGCTCCAAGCACAACAAAGAATTGTGATAGTGTCTGCAGTCATATCCCTTTATTGTGTGTTCCTGACATGGATGCCAAGATTCACCTCCAGAGCATCCCTGTCTCGAACACAATGATTGGCGACCTGCTCATAATCCTCTACATTACCAAATTTTCTTTTTGATATTCCACCACATCAAACGTGAAAAAGTGCCATTCTAATGACACTCTTATTCTTTCAGTATTAATAACAATACCTTATCACCTTGCTCAAAGGATACACTGCTAACAAGCAAGAGAACAATTTTAAAACCTTGCAATATGCACAAAATATCATTTTGTTGCGTGTTGAATGAGGTTCTTCCATAAATAACCCATCACTAAGAGGAAGGGGAACCATGTATAGCAGTCGTATGTCAAACCTAAGCTAAACTAAAACTACACGTAACCTACAAGCACAACTTGACCTTCATTGTTATCTTCTGACAACTCTATGCTCTGTGCATATCTCACTATTCTAGCCTCCCACTAACCTTCAAACCCATTGCCTAAAACTGACAAAATTATATACATATAACCGGCTTTAGGTAACAGCAAACCCTGTGTTTGCTGGAGGCCCCCAACCACAGCAATTTATCTTACTTTGACATTTTGTATCACGCTTGTCTAACCAAGAAAAGATAGTACATCAGTCTTGTGTACTTAATAAACCAAATGGGTAATAAGAGCTCTTATTTTTATCTTTTTTTTTATTTTTATTTTTGTCTTATTTTTATTTTTATCTCCTTTAAAATTCAAAGATATCTCTGGTTATAAAAACATTGTTTTGTCAAGTAAATGCTTCATAATTTGATTAAATGTTAAATTTGTCAAGTAAATGCTTCATAACTTGATTAAATGTTTTACCACTGAAACAGTGCCCTTGACCTAATTAAATCCAGATGGTGGATATTCTCTCCACTAAAACTATCACATAGCTAGCTTTAGGCACTTATAATACCCATGCCTGCAAACCCCCCCGCCCCATCACTCTTGACTGTGTGGAGGACCCATATAATACCCATGCCTGCAGCCCCCCATCACTCTTGACTGTGTGGGGGACCCACAAAAGCTGCTGTTGGTTGAGAAAAAATGAGATGGAAAAAATCCTTTTCTGAGTACACTCCATCTGAAATACGGTTGTGATATAACCATATTAGGATAACGCCGATATTCAGTGAATGAACATGAGCAAGGTAAGTGCTACAGATCAGCAGCCAAGAGTGACCAATCTCAGTGCTTATTCTTAGACTTTAAGAGATGATGCTTCTGATCTTCAGGGATGGTTTTCTTTTTTTTTCATTGAGTTTTATAAATATTGGTAGAACACCAGATTTTTAAGTAGTTTCCCGATCTCCACTTCACTTCAAAAGCAGCTGTTTGATGTAGTGATGGACAGTAGTTGACAGGTCTTTTTATGGTTTCATCTGGGCCACTGTCACAGGAAACCCTTATCTGATTAACATCTTAGGCAAAGCCCCATCCTTTGTTTACAGGAAGGCCAGGAGCATTAGAAGTTTTGTTGAATTTAAACCTAGACTATATGCTAGAAACACAAAATATTTTTTTTTGATTGCCAAATGGTCTAATGTTTGAATATTTCTAACCATGCATTATAATGTCTTTGATAAATTCACAGACGTTGTTTAATAATAATCTGTTTAATAAGAAGTATCACACCATTATCAATTTTATTTGAAGTGCATAAGGTTTAAATTATTAGGACATTTAGTAAGTAGGGCAGTACCAGCTCGAATATCACAGTGATAAGGATAGGGGAAGGGATTTGAAATTGTTAAAGTGAATACCAATACATATTGTTTTACAAGAAAATAAACCACTCCTATACCTGATAACAGGTATATAGACAAAGTTTGAGCTGAAACTATCCTTATTTTTGCTTTGTTTGGCTTGCTTGTCTGTGTGCTTAATAAAATATTTTGACAGAAAACAGACCGTCTATCCTGCTTGAATTACTTCTGAATACCTACTAGAGTTAATAATTCTGTATAATATTAATAATATTTCAAAATAGGTTTTTATTTTTTGATTTTAGGATGAGTGGTGGTGTAGTGGTAGCATTGTTGCCTCACAGCAAGAGGTTCTCCCATTCGATTCTCGGATGGAGCGCCTTCTGTGTGGAGTCTGCATGTCCTCCCCGCGGTAGAGTGGCATTCAAAAGACATGTGTAGAATAGGCGTGCCTTCGTTGAATGTTGGGTGTTGAACTGGCACCTCGGCACCGTAAAAATCTACTGCCAATCATTAGTGGACTGGAGTTCCGCTGTTGTGACCCCTAACCGGGAAAAGCCGAAAGAAGAACTTTAAGTTAGCTACTTCTACTAATATTTTTGGATTTTTTTCTGCTTTTTAATATATAGTGACTAACTAGACATACAGGAATTAAAAAATTTCCACAAACAGAGAAGTTTTTTACACTGTTTTGTTTTGGACTCACTATACTTGTATAGTGGCTTGTTTGAGTCTTAGGGGAAACCATGGAGATGACTTATTTCTTACTATTTTTGAAACAACTGCAAAACTAGTACTGCCATCACTTATGCATGTGTGTCTTGTAGTATAAAAGGGTAACAAGCTGGCTATAACCTCTTATCTTTCTAGCACAAACACCATCAACATTGCCACTACATATGTGTGTGTGTGGGGGGGCATGGTTACAGTGTATTTAAGTGTAAAAAGCTGGCCATATTTTCTTTCACTTACTAATCACAAACATACCTTACACATGACAGGTGGCTATATTTGGTGGTTTGACAGGAAGAGTCTGTGTGTGAAAGCAACTGTTCATTGCCACCCTGATGCAGTGAGTAGCACTGCCAGTTCACAATGTTTTGCTCTGGTTGAGTTTCTGGCTTTTTTTTCTATATGGAGTCTGCAAACCCTCCCTATCTGTGTGCGCATCCATCGAGGTACTCTGGTTAACCCAGGCATCTCAGAAACAAGAAGAAGGTTAAACAGAAACCATCTCATTCCCTGAAGGTGAACATGTGTGTGTGTGTGTGTGTGTGTGTGTGTGTGTGTGTGTGTGTGTGTAAAAATATTACTGATTTTTACCTGTCCACACACAAAATAATTCAGGGTGCATACATAACTCTTCTGAGTAGCAGAAAAGAATGCAGTTAACAAGTAACTATATTTCAAAAGTAAGGCATAAAACAGATCACTGAACATTCAGACACTTAGAGCTTCTAGGAGTCTGGTGACCCCCACACCAGACTGTATAAATGGATTTTGTCATTGACTTAGTGATGGCCTCTTCCCTTAACCTAATTACAACCATCCCTGCTCAGATGTGTACACAGAAGGTTGCTGTAGGTTGTATAGGAGTCAGAGGATTGCATGGTCATTACAACTTTCAATTTTCATCACAATCAAACCTTACAGGTGTGCAGAGAAGGTCATTATAGTTTGCTTTGGGGCTGAGGACAGTGTGGTCATAGTTTCTTTTACTATTCTCACAGACCTCAGAGGTGTACAAGGAAGGCGACTACAGCTAGCACAGAGATGGTGTACTGTCTAGGAGCTACAGAGTAGAATACACTACAGTAATCATTTTTTTTCACTTTCCATCCAGTCGTATATCAGGCATTTATATAGATGGCTGCCTTTGCAGGTTAAGGGTGAGGAAGCATGCTATGTATATGCATGACAGCAGTCACTTGAAATACATGAGTGTGGCCATTTGAACCTCTGCTTTCAATTCAATCTAACATAAGAGGTATGCACAGACTATGACAGTCTATTTAGGGGGGCAGGATGTGTGCATCCTCACAACTGTCTTGTTAGCTTATTGTGAGCTACTATTTTGTCAGCTTTGGGCACAACTTGTGTTTTGCTTGTAATAAAAAATAAGACTGAAATTCTTTTCTTACTCATTTTTTTCCAGGCCACCGTTGGATTAAAAGGTTGGGAAAATTATCATAAATGCATCATGCATCCTAGAGCATCTATAACCCTATAGCTTCTGTGAACTACAGCTTAATTGATTTACTTCTTGAATGTTTATTACTGTGCTGTCTTGGTCAAGAAAGATGTGTTGAGAGGATGCAAACACTGAATTTCTTTCCTTAATCATAATTTCTGTTCAAGTCATCATTGGATGAAAAGTTTGTATAAAAAAAACCAAAAAAAAACTTTTAAAATGCTCTTCAGATCATACAAAAAGTCATGGTTTCTTGAAAAACCTGACAAGTAAGGCAAAATGTGAGAAAAGGAAATAAAAAAAAGTAATGTGCATGGTGTAGGAAGCCAGAGATAGAGGGAAAATAGAGAGGAACACCATAGAATGTGTGTGTGTGTGGGGCAGTAGACAGTGCCTAGGATACCATTTCACTTAAGTCCAGCCCTGTACGTAGAGGTGCTGCAACATACCACTGTTGCAACTAAATGCTAGTAACTGTGAATGTCCCTCTGTGAGATGAGCCAACATAGTGTAGTACACAGGCCTGTTGTAATGTGAAATCATTGTAGCTGCAGTTCAGTCTGTGTGCACTACTCCTAAAACTCTGCAGCATAAATTAAAATGTTGCCTAGGAGGGCTGGCAATGACAGGGTGATACTTAAAAAGTGAAGTTTCCAGGAGGTCCCCAACTTGACATTTGCTAGTAGCCCCCAAAATGCTAACACTGTCCCTGTACAAAACAAATTTGTAAAAGACTGGCTAATACTTTAGAACTGTAAATATATAAAAGCCAAAACAATACTGCATTCTCACCAACTCATATTCCTAATAATGAAACAAATGTACAATAACAACCCAACAAATCTTAGGAATACACTCTGAAGTTGACATAAAATTCTGATAATTACACTATTACTCAGCATCCCACAATATCCAGTTATGCCAAATTAGATCCTGAATTGTAAAACACTATCTGTATTTCAGCCACTTCTGTGAAGAATTTGTCACCTCACCTTAAGCTGAGTTTGCATTTCACTCTCAACCCCATATTTATTTTTTAAGTCATAAGTATTGTTCTTCTAGACTGATCCCAAAATTAATACACCTTTCTGACTGACAGAACGACTAAAAAATAAAAAGTGGTCCAACCACTGTAGTAAGGTGCCGATAATTCATTAAACCAATCTAAAATCACACAACAGATAACTGCTTTCGTCTCGGAACTCAAGACTTCATCAGATAATATACTTAAACACTTCTCATACTTTAACCACCAATAGCCTACTAGTTAATGGTATAAATCACATGAATCATTTATTGTACACATTGTTAATCCTTAAATTTAGGTGTATGTTTATAAAAATAAGTTAGCCTGGTAAAAGTCCTTAAACAAGGGCAGCTTTTTCTTTTAAAATAGGTTTTATGATCATACTCATTTAAGCCAGGAAAGGAATTAGCGTTTTATCTAAGATAATATTTTAATTCCTTTTTTAACAAAATTAACTTCCAGTCACTACTCCTGGTGTTCTTAACAACTTCTAAAATGCCAAATTGAAAACCTGTAAAATTAGCACAAATTATGGAGTGTTTATACAAAGCACTGGTTTCCTTTTTTATTTTAATATCATAGAGGTGCTCATAAATTCTATTATTTAAAGTTCTCTCCATTTTGCAAAATATACCAGTTGATCTTTCAAGCAACTACCATTACAACAGTAAACCTTACCCTCCAGCCCATTTTCTAACATGGTATGATCAGTCCTAATAATACAGGAGCACTGTTTACACATCCCACAGGGTGTTGTACCCTTCCTCACTTTTATTCTATTGACCGTATCCTTTTCCAAAATTTGTTTGAAATTCCTACGGGTCTTAAAAGAAAATATGGGCTCATGCCCCACCACCTCATACAATTCCATGTTTACTTTAAAAATAGTCCAGTTGTTTTTCAATATTTGACAAATGTCCCTAGTGTACTGATTGTATTCCATTACTAGTGCCCTGTCATATCTGTCTTCCTTTTCTTTCTTGATACCAACGTCAAGCCCTACACCAAAGCAAGAGCCTATACTTAGTGCTCCACCCTCAATATATTTCATCAATGGTCTCAGTAACCTACTTGTCTGGGTGCCCTCTATTGAGGAACATGTCCTTTAATTTGGCTAACTCAGCCTCTAGATGTACTCTTTCTGATGTCATTCTAGCAATATGAATTGCTTGTCCCATCACTAAATTCTTTTCTGCAAATGGGGATGACAACTGGTGTAATACAGAAAACCATTCCACCACATGTCCTTCCTGTAGATATTAGACTTAAATCCTCCCTGAGTTTGGGAGACAGTGACAACCAAATAACTAATACTATCCTTCCCCCAATGATGGATAAACTTATAAAATCAGAACACCCGTTCAGATAATTCAAAACTTGGTCATCTCTACCTCAATCCCATCCCATAACACAAATATGTCATCCAAAAATGTGCAAATGTGTAAAAATTTAGAAGAAGGGCTATTAAGGACATGTTCAAACTCCCAGCCCAACATCATCAAATTGGCATACACTGGGGCACAGGCCGCACCAATTGCTACACCTGTGACCTGCTGGTAAAACTCTCCTTGAAAGTGGACATAATTGTTATCAAGAACCAGTTCCACTATGAGAGCACGGAGTCACTAGATAGAGTAGAAAATTTTACTAAGGTCTCTCGAACATATCTAATCCCCTCGGTCTTAGGGATGATTGAAAAGAGGTCTTTTACATCTATAGTCAAAAAGGTCAAACCATTTTTCCATAAAGAAGGTTTTAATCTACCCAGAAAATCCCATGCATCCTTTACTAAGTGGTTAGACCTCCCAACCACTTCTTTGTCCCAATAGTCAATATACACCTCTAAGAGATGAGTCTTAAACCCCTTGCTGAAACTATTGGCCTGAACGGTGGATCTTCCAATGACTTCTAGAACTTTGGAATCCTAAACATGTTTGGGATTATGGGATTTAACTGTTGCAAAAAGTGGTAAATTACTCCATCAATCCTGTTGTCAAGTAAGTATTCCTCCAAGTAAACTAACCATTATATTTATATCCAAAATTCCCCCTTTTGTCTTGAACTTCCACTTTGCTTCATCATCATCTCTTTCCACTTTGAATTATAAACTTTTGCTTCTGTTATGTATATGAGTCTTAACTGTGTAACTCTAAAATATCCCTTCAAATCAGGTAATCCTAAACCACCTTGTTCTATTGGAAGAATCAACCTATCCTACTTAACTCTTGCCCTCTATCTCCCAGAGAAATTCCTTCAATTCCTTATTAATTATTGTCCACAACTTCTCCTCGATTTGATGAAAGTAAGTCTGACCAACATCCAAGACTAAAAGGGATTAAAACCAGTTTCTCTGCTTGTATCCTATCTATATCCATAAATAAGAGTTTCCAGTTTCTCACTTTTTATATTATCTTTTGTTTAGTCTCTTCCCACATATCCTTAGCTGCCAAAACAAAAGCCTTTTTAATCCATACTCCTAAATACTTAATTGCATCATGTCCCCATAAATATGGGTATTGCTGAACCAATTTGTGTGTGTGTACATAATGTATGGCTATAGCAGTTGCATTACCTTCATTAATTTTATATCTTGAAAAGATCTGAAACTGTCTAAAAATGTTCCACAACACTGAGATGTCCTTTTCTGGATTTATCGGGTACAAAATAATATCATCTACAAATAAAGCCAACTTTTCTTGATTACCATACCAATTATATCATTGTATTTCAGAGTCCCTTACATTCTGTTGCCTAAGTTGTTGTGTTAAATGTTTCTGCGATCTGGAGTTATCAAAAAATAGTTGCTTAACTGCAACTTTCTAAACATATACTTATGTTATCCAGATACTCTCTTATTTTCTCTTTAGCACTTTGCATCTGTGCCTCCTCTTGTTCTGTAAGATTCCACTTATTCTGCAATACTTTAACTGTCAGTCCCTCTAAGTAATTTCTATTACTTCTTGACCATATCTCTTCCTCTTCTATTTTGACCCCATTTTTAAACTCCATTATTTTATCCCAGTCACTAGCTATAACTTCTGGTGATACTTCTATCTTCCCTAACAACTTCTGAATAATTTACACTACCCATTCCTTAAATTCCTCTCTTTTTAACAGGTAGGTGGGAAAGCACCAATGTCTTATTTACTTTATTACACTGCCTTTGAAATGTAATAAAACCTTAAGTTAAAAAATGTCCCAATAGCAGCTGTCACAAAAGGAAATACTGCTAGTCCAAGCTATCTGGAATTTTGTGAATAATTCTATGTCATGTGTGAATATTGACATGACTCATACAGAAATGTGTATAAAGGTGTAAAGTACTGAGCTAAAATGCAACCACAGCATGCCCTACTGGCTTAGAATAGAAATGTATATAAACTACTGTAATTGTATAAATGTACATGTTTTAACACTAGAAACTAGAACATAGATTCCTGTCCCAGAGACTTCCCATACTCTGGAACAAACTACCCATTCATGTCAAGCAAAGCTCCTCATTGGCCCTCTAAGAAAAACCTTGACGACTGGATGGAAAATAGAAAATTCACCCAAGGGATCACTTCTGCGGCATTGCTTGACAGGGGCACAGGAACATAATTTTCTTGGTTGGCGAAAGCCAGGGAACCCTTTTGGCTAGGCTTATATAGGCCCCAAGGCCGACAGCCTACTACCTACCTATGAACCTATAGAGGGTTAACTTGCAAAACTTCAAGAAAATAACTTGAAATTAAATTGTTTTATGATTATACTACAAAAGTTCTCTCTCAGTTTCAAGTTCAGTAGCAGACACAATGTCTAGAGCTAGAAGTTTTTGTATTGTCTTGGAAGAGAAGTAATTACTAGGTTTGAGATGCAAAAGTATTTTATTGTTTTATGACTTCCAGGATCTGCAAACATCTGAGAGATGTGTCTTTTTCACAAGGAGATGTCAAATGCTACAATGGGGGTTTAGCTTGGGAACTAAAGTCAGGTGACAAAAAGTAATGTCATCCAAGCTAAACCAGCAGTAATATTTGATATTAATTTAAGAACTCTCTCAGAGAGAGACTGTGCATTTAGTATTTTGTCTTTGACCTAACAAGAACATCCACTCATCATCACATCTGCACTTGCCTTGCTCTGTAAGTAACTTTTTAGGGCATAGTAACTCTGTTTAGATATAGTTAGGAATATAGTAAAGATTAGTTTAGATGTTTTCTGTATTTATTTGAACTGTCCTGCAATGTTGTTTTAAATATTTCTTATGATTTTGAACTCTGAAGTTACTGTTTTGATTCACTGAGTACTGTCATGTTCTTTTATTATTTATTATTAAATATATTTAAACCTATCTTTGTGGCTGACATTTCTGAGACATATTTAAGCTCTTACAGTACTTGTATATGAATTTGGTAACACTATACAGGCCACTCCTAAATAGCCTTGCTCTTGGTCAGACAACTATTACTACTGGATAATAGTAACATTACACAGTAGGATTGGACATCATTTAAGGGTCTAAAGTATCTGATAAGAGTGGTTGGTGGCAGTGGAAACTACCGTATAGTCTGGGCAGAAGGGGGCATAGCTAGTAAACCTGTGCCAGCCTTTCCCAAGTGTGTTTGTATATAAAACAAATCTCAAAGTGTGTGTGTGTGTGTGTGTGTGTGTGTGTGTGTGTCAGCTACTTGGGTAAGGATACGAAGCATTGGTTGGAAAGACAGGGTGCTGGAGGTTTTGGCTTGGCCATTTAGCTGAGATCTCAACCCTATAGCTGTGCCAGTGGGGAGTCTTACTGGGGATCTGGAGAAACCATCCCAGACTGCATGTGGTCTCTGTATGCTCTTAAGGGAAATTGTATTTTACTGTGTGTGTATTTATCCTCCCAGTGTGTATGTCCCCCACTGTTGCCAGTGGTGAGGATTGAGGTTCCTTGATTACTGGGACAGTGCAGGGGCATCACAGCAACCACCAGGAATTATTTTGCCACAAGGCAAATTTGCAGCATACCAGAATTTGTATATCCAGAAGCTGAGTTCATTCCTCACTGCAAGCAAAATATCCAAGAAGCCTGAATAAAGTACTGTATGCCAAATTTCTGCACATTACTGCGGAAGACCCCTGAAGGTATTTAATATTTTTACCATCTAGAGGAAGAGGGGGAGAAAATAACAGCAGAAGTAAAGGAACCGAGTGCTTAGAAGGAACTTTTGCATTTGATTGGTACTTTTAACTAACAAGGAAAAGTGACCTCCAGAGATTATAGATGATTGTGCTGCTGAGCTAAAGAATTGAGCCAAACAGATTGAATTTGTTAGCTTGCATGAGTTTTCATAACACAGAACAGTTTGTAGTAGAATGAATGATTAACCAAAGGGAAGGCTGAGACACAACCTGACTTTATCGAAATCTGTTGATAGCTACAGTGAGTGATGAATACAGTTAAGGACATTAACTGAGAAGATGGGACCATGCAAGACAACATTTCAGTCAAATAAAAATGAGAAGTAAGACTGCATTGTAACATCAACAAGGATAAGAACATAAATGAGGTGCACAAGAAGTATTGCTTAATTGAAACTTAAATGGTTTGCAGAAGTTCTTGTAGAAAGGAGTCACTTTGAAAAGATGTGCAAGAGAAAAGATAAGAATGTTCAAAATAATTTGGATAGTATTGAAGAGAGCATGAACGTGGGCTGTATAATTGTACAAAGTGAAGACAGTCGCTGCAGGGAAGTACGACAATTCATCAGTAACAGCAAAATGAGTGCAAGTCAAACTACTGGCAAGAAAGGATGACATTTAATAAGGAAAAATAATATATTTAAACCAGACTCCGGTACAGATTATTATATGTCTGAATATGCAATTAAACCACAGGGGATAAAATGCATGGAACAAAGCCGCACAAACAGTTATTAAGGAACAAAGTAAAGCCACTGGGTCAAAAGATACTGACATAAGTACAAAACTATGAAGCACAAAAATGCTACTTCAGATTCTATCACTGAAAAGTTAACTATCTTACTATTGTAAGTTATCAGGTACACCCTTACACTTTGTATTCACAGTGTTCAGCAGAAGGTGGCACACTGCCCAGGACTTTTAGCAAGCACAGGACTTTTAGCAAGCACCCACAGCTCTTTTCCTGATGCGTGGCATGGTTTACTTTCTTACTTTTTCCTTGAAGCATACTTATCTTCCACTATCACTGACTCTTACATTTTTTGCCATGTTTTTTCATTCAATGTTCTAAAAGAACTGAAGTCTACCCTCATAAAATCCCACAGCTTTATCTTTTAAAGACATCCCAATAATCATCATGGGACCTAAAGGACACCATGATATGATTAATGCAACAAGTACAAACATGGCAAACTCAGGACAGTTAATTTACACATGACTATATCCTGAGTCTTGTTTGCTTCTGTATGAAATGCTTACATTCCATTTAAGTCCTGTAATTTGCATATTTAAATGAATAGCTCTGGGACTGTCCCGAGTCTGAAAAATTCTTAAGACACAGACAGAGCTCAAATTCACCTATCCAAGAAAAAGAAATGGCTGCTAGGAAGAGATACTTCAGGTCAAGTCCTTCATAGCAACAGTACTGGATACCCTATATAGCTCATTAATATGGTCAAATATAAATGCAAGAATTTAAGATGATGATTCAGGCAGGGAAAACAATCCTGTTGACAAGTAAAACATTCTATTGTGCATTTTTTATTAGGTGGAGGGAAGCATTCATACACTCAATTGCCACTGCTTAATAAGTAGATTGAGAACTTGAACTTTTAATGTAACAGCAAAAGTACCTCCGCAGTCAGCACTACAGCCACTCTACATACAGAAAAGTCAGAATTGTTTAGTATATCAACTAGAACATCTTTCAGTATGAGAAACTGTCTCCTAATAGTTTGCAGGACTGCAGTATTACATCTATATGTCCTGAGGAAGGAAAATATTATATGCTTCTAGGTCCTCAATACATCCAAAAAATATTCAGACAGTTAAACAGTAAACAGGTGGAGAAAACTGAAAAGTTGGCACATGGTAAGAGAGTCAGCAGTTAAATATCTGAGTGATGCATATAAAATGGATGAGAAGAAGACTTCTACCGAGAAGAAAGAGTACAAAAACACAGACAAATGCATTTTGATGTTAGATGGGAGGAAATGCTTCTATATCGGGGTAGTGATTCAGCTCCCAAACAAGCTTCTGTTAAATACAGAAGATAAAAGGTACAAAAGACTGTGTCACACAAGAGTGCAAAATGATGACACTGGTCTGATAAGATCTGCAGCATGACAGCACAATCAGATTTATGATGCACGAGCAAGATTCTGGAGATTATTCCTAGAAAGATTTGTGGTAATGACTTGCAAAATTATATTTAATCTGTAGAAATCTTAAGGTCATTTCTTATAGAAATTAAGTTATAACAGGGTCATATGGTTTATTACACCAACGGATACAGAAAAAGTCTTTGACAGTGTTGATCGATGATACTGAAGTACTGTAGGTGAAACATAATAAATAATGCTGAAATAAAACATTCTTTTTCTATACTGCAGTGGCTGCATTAGACAATTATTATAAACTTATGAGATTCTCTCTCAGTGGAACAACTAGCAAGTAACAAAAAATTAGTTATCTCCCAACCTTGACATATCAGGGACCAAAATGATCCACTTTACATTTCAATGAACACAGACAGCACCTACACATTCTTGGTCTCTCCCCCACCAACTTATTTCAGTACTCCCACTTCTAAGGCTACACAACAAAAAATTAGCCACCACAGAAGAAGCTGCCTTAACATTAGAAGTCCTGTGCCACTCTATTAAGGGTCTTTATATTAATCAGAACTGCTTCTAAACCCACAGGGTTGTTTCTGCTCTACAGTCCTCCTGCAGTCACACCTGTATTGTCCTGCAGTATATAAATCATGTTACCAAAAGAACTGATTCTTCATTATTTTCTCAGCTGACCTGTCACCTCCTTGTAGCACAGACACTACTCCTCAGTTTATCGAGCACAATGACAGCACAGGCTGTCATGAGTGTTAAGCACTGCTGGAGGACCAGTACAACAAAACACCTCAGTAATACAGTAAACAAACTCAGGATACCAGCTGTTGGCTGACTGAGACCATTCCTAAGCATTATTCAACTCAAAAGCAGCACTGTCTATGTCTCATCAAGCCTTTCATCTATTAAAAGTTTTTTTGCCATCAAGCAGCAGAGCTGCAGTGAAGCAGTACTTCATTTTAAATGAAATACTGCAGGAGCAGCTTTTGTTGGTTTGACAGACATGTTACAATTACAAAATATCAGAATAAGATAACTTGCTGTGGTTGGGTCCTCCCACGAACAGGGGACCCCCCACAACCGCAGGGTTTGCTGGTGCCTAAAGCCAGCTATTCCCATGTTACAGTGGCAGTGGTGAAGCAAACTTTAAATCTGTAGTGAATATTTAAATAATTAATTACTACTTTGTCTGATCTTCCTAGCCTTAATAACAAGTTTATATTCTGATGAGCTTGAAGCTAGAGGCACATAACCAGGATTTTTTTTTTTAACACAGTGCTTTGCAAGGTAACCAATATAGTCTCAGTATGATGTCACTGTTTTGCACCTTCATTCTAGTTATTTTTATACAGTAATGAGAGATGTATGCCATTCCTAAGTCAATGCCAAATTGAAATGATTTAGCAGCTGAGAAGAGGGAGAATGTCTGCAGAGGAAGAAGTTTTACGAGACTTGTAGATACTCAAACATTTCAATAACTGAAAAAAGTCATTGGATCTAACATGTCAAACATGTTTGCAGGGCACATAAGAAAGATTTGCTACTAAATCATACTTTTTTTTTTTTTGTCAAAGCTGCTTGTGTGTTTCCCTACTGCTTCCTAAAAAAAGATACCACACCTGTTGTACGCTCATTAAAAAGTCTTAGCAGATTTTGCCCCTTCAACAAAAGCTAGTACTTAATAAATCAGATGGGTAATAACAAATCCTATTTACATCTCCTTTAAAATTCAAAGATATCTCGTGTTATAGTAGCAAGTGTTTTATCAAGTAACAGGCTTCACAATTTCATTAAATATTTTACCACTGACATAGTGCTCCTGGCTTAGTTAAACCCTGCTGGTGGACATTCTCTCCCTTAAAACTAACAGCCAACTTTAGGTACCTACAATACTCATGACTGTAGGGGAGGCTCCCATTAATCATCCTCTACTATGGGTGGGGACCCACAAAAGTTGCTTCTGGTTGGAGAAATGAGGAGAAAAATGTATTAATTTTCTGATTATGCTCTTTAATCTGAACAGGGTTGTGATATGATCCTGTTAAGATAAAGATGGTAAAGAACATGAACAAGGTAAGCTCTAGAGAGATCAGCAGCCCACAGCAAGTAATTTAACTGGAAATCTTGGATTTTAAGAACAGCTGATGCTTCTGATCTTCTGGGATGGTTTTCTTTTTCAGGAAGATTTATAAATACTGGCAGAACAACAGATACTATAACTCTCACCTTCTTTGCTGAAGAATTCTGCAAAATGTCAAAAAATAATAGAATAAAGGCTCAAAATCAGGAACACATTTTAAATATTACTCTAAATTGTTTAAAAAGTTAACAGAATAATTTTTGAATTGGCATGCATTTTTGGACAATATAGTCCAAAAACAGTATAAAACCCTGACTGGATTTATTGATGGTCTGTAATCCTGAACAATTTATCAGCATATCAAACTTTTTTTTTTTACAAAAGACAGAGCAGAATTAGGAAGCAAAATCAGGGTAGGTCTGTGAAATCAGGGGCAATGACAGGTAAGCATTTACTTCTCAATGAGGTGAATAAAAGTTTCTTATCCCTGCTGTTGACTGATGACTGCTAAACAAGTCACTGATCTGGTGTGGTAGTACTAGTGCTGCATGATGTATTTGCTGCATAGTTATTACTTCTTTAATTTTCACACAGTCAAAACTTAGAGATGTGCACAGGAGATCATTACAGTTTGTGTTTGGGCTGGGGACAGTGTAGTCATTGTTTCTTTTACTTTTCTCATACACCCCAGAGGTGTACAAAGAAAGTTACTAAAGCTTGCATAGTGGCAGTGTAGTGTCTAAAGCAACTAAGTAGAATACATTACCGTAATCATTTTTTACAGTTTCCTCATAATCACACATTGGGCAAGTATACAGGTGGCTGCCTTTGGGGTTATGGGTGAGGATAGTGAGGAGACATGCTGTATGCATGTCAGCAGTCATTTGAAATGTATGACTGTCAATTTGAACCTCTGCTTTCATCCCAATCTAACACCACAGGTATGCATAGGCACTGACTGACTTTTTTTGGGAAGTTAGGGTAGGCAGGCAGTATTCTCAGATAGGGCCTGTGTATCCTCACAACAACTGGCTTGTTAGTTTATTGTAAGCTACTATTTTGTCAGCTTTGAACATTAAGCCTTGGGCACAGCTTTTTTTTTCTTTCAAAGAAGACACAAGACAAATTCTTTTCTTACTCATGACTATTGTTTAGGCCACTGATTAAAAGGTTGGGAAATGCTCTAAAATGCATCTCAGAGAATCTATAACTGCTATGGCTTCTGCGGGGTGGAGTGCACTGGTTTAACTGAATTATTTCTTAAATGGTTACTACTGTGCTGTCTTGGTCAGGAAAGGTGGTGTGTTGAAAGGATGGAAGGAAAACTAAACCTGAAAAGAAACACTGAATTTCTTTCCTTAATTGTAATTTCTACTCAAGCCATCACTGGATGAAAAGACTGTGTCAAAAGAAAAAAAAAAATTTAAAATGCACTTCTGAGCATATAAAAAGTTATGGCTTCTTGAAAAAGCTGAATAGTAAGGAAAATATGACAAAAGGAAGAAAAAAGAAGTTATGTCTTACCATAACATTCCAACTGTGTTGTTCATCTTCATTCATTACTGATGGGTGTCAGTTTCGTCCTCAGAACTGAGTCGGCCTTATACCAAAAGCTTGCACCAGCCAAAAACTCTTGAACTAAGCTTTACCCATAGTGCCCTTCTCCCAGTTACCTCAGATCAAGTTTGACCGTGACAAGAAAAGCAAAGGCTATATCTGAGCAAGTTCCCTAGATTGACATTAGACCCAGAAAATCCCCCAGGAGCCTCTAGGAGGAAGGAGGGTGGGATGTAATTAATGAATGAATGAAGATGAACACCACAGATGGAACGTTATGTTAAGACAACTTCTTTATCTGATGTTGTTAATCTTCATTCATTCCTTACTGATGGGACAGAGTCCCTAGCTACCTTATATGTCTTAGGCGGCCCCTATAGAAAAATATTCCTGAGCACTATCGAACTAAAGGAAGCTCTTCCCCTGGAGACCAGATCCAATTTGCAGTGAGAGATAAAGGTATGGGGAGTATCCCACGTTGCAGCTGCACAGATATCATCCATGGATGCCCTTAAATGAAAAGCTACTGAATTTGCTACATATCTGGTGGAATGTGCTTTGATTTTGCCTGGTTTAGGGGTTTTTGAATGTTGATACATCAGAAGTATGCAGTCTCTTAGCCATTTGGATAGAGTTACTTTAGAGACAGCTTTCCCCAATTTCGGGCCTGAAAAGGATACAAACAATTGGTCTGATTTGTGGATTTTCTTTGTTCTATCAAGATAAAATCTCAACTGTCTATGTACATCTAAAAGGTGGAGGCAATATTCTCCTTTGTTTGAGAAATTAGGAAAGAAAACTGGTAAGTCAATAGACTGGTTTACTGTGAAATCTGAAATAACTTTGGGTAGGAAGGAAGGATTTGTCCAAAGTGATACTCTGTCCTTATAAAAAATTATATAAGGACATTTATTACATAGTGCCTGAAACTCGGAAATACATCTAGCTGAGGTAATGGCCACTAGGAATAAGGACTTCCAGGATAAGAATTTGATATTGCAGGTAGCAGCAGGTTCAAAGGGGGGGTTGCGTTAAGGCTTGAAGAACTAATGTGAGACTCCATGGTTCGGTGGGTTCTTTAATGGGTGGTCTAATATGAGATATCCCTTTTAGGAAAGTTTTGCAAAGATGATGGGAGATTAAAGAGGAGTCCTTGAAACCATTACGAAGATTGAAGATGGCAGCTAAATGGACACAGATGGTTGATGCTGCAGCTCCTGCTTTGAAGAAATTTGACAAATAATCCAAAACTGTATTAACTGGAGCTGAAGAAGGGTCAAGTTTTCTTTGCTCAGACCAAATTAAGAATCTTTACCACTTTCTACGGTAAATTTTCCTGGTGGATTGTTTATGCAAAAGTAGGATAATGTCACGGACCAGGGAAGAAGGATTGTTCTGCCTGGCAATTACTGGAAGTGGAGAAACCAAGCTGTCAGCTTGAGATTGGCTATGTTCAGGTGAATCAACCCTTGGGGATGAGAGATCAGATCTGGAGTTGGATCCATGATCCACGGTTTGTCTAGCAGGTGGGGCCAATAGGGTGCAATGAGGATCATTTTGCTTTTCAACTGGAGGGCTTTCTTCAGAAATTTTAGGATTAGGGGAAGAGGGGGGGTAAGCGTATAGAAGTCTTGTGGGCCAATCATGAATCAGAGCATCCCTCAAGGACTCCCCCTCTGGGGGGATTAGGGCAAAATAGTTGCTGCACTTGTGATTTGTTGGGGAGATGAAAAGATCGCAGCAAGTCTGGCCCCAATGGCTAAAGATTTTCACCATTATGGTTAGGTTGAAGGACCACTTGTGAGGCAGAAGGACACACCTAATCAGTTTGTCCACAATCATGCTGGAATCTCTGGGAATGTGAGTTGCAATCAGAAAGCAGTTGTAAACTATCGACCATTGCCACACTCTCATGGCCTCTCGACACAACGGGTAAGACTTGGTTCCCCTTTGTTTGTTGATATACCAGACAACTGCCATGTTGTCTGATTGGATGCCAATTATTCCAGAGGGAAGGACAGAGTGAAATGCTTGCAACGCTAGAAGCACTGCTCTCAGTTCTAGAACACTGATATGCAGATTGGTCTCTATGGACGACCGTGTGCCTTGGACAGTCATACCCTGAAAATGCCCCCCCCCCACCCTATCAGGGAAGTATCTGCGGTCACAGTGGCCTTGGGCTGAGGAAGGGAAAAAAGTTGACTCCAAAGATTTGCATCTGCCTTCACCCACCACCAAAGGTCTTTTTTGCACTGTTCTGTGACCCGTATTTGGTAAGATAATGGATGATGATTTGGGTAATACTGAGACAAAAGAAGCCACTGAAGGAGTCTCATGTGTAATCTCGTGAATGGGACGATGGTGATTGCTGCAGCCATTGAACCTAGAGGTTGGAGGACCTCTCAAACCGAGGACATGCCCTGACAGAGTATCACTCGGAGTTCAGCTCTTAGTTTTTGCAATCTGTAATCCAGAAAAGACACTAGGTAAAACTGGACATTGAAAACCGCTCCTATGAAGTCTAAGCTCTGAGAAGTGGGAGGCAGGTTGCTTTTCTCCCAATTTATAGAGATCCCCAGGATTTTTGTCAATATCAGGGTGTAGTACAGGGCTTTTTCCAGGAGATGCTTGGTGGGGGTGGTGAGGGGCCAATCGTCTAAGTATGGAAACACTCGGAATCCTTGTAGTCTCAAGTGAGCCATAACCACTGCCATACATTTTGTGAACACTCTGGGGGCTGTAGTGAGTCCGAAGGGCAGAACCCAAAATTGGTAATGACTGGCTCTTAGCCAGAAGTGAAGGAACTTTCTGGAGCACTTGTCCATTTTTATTTGGTAAAATGCATCCTGAAGGTCCATAGAACACATCCAATCATCCTTTTCCAAGAATGGACTGAACCATGACCATTCGGAATTTTGTTTGGGTGATAAACTTGTTTAGAATACTGAGATCCAAAACTGGCCTCCAGTCCCCATTCTTTTTTGGCACTAAAAAAAATCTTGAGTAGAATCCGGATCCTGTTTGGTCTGGTGGGACTGTTTGGATAACTAATTTTTGACACAGATTTTTTATCTCTATCGCTGCTGATTCCCTTTGACTGGGTGGAACATCAGGAATATGTTTTTGAGGATTTGGCAGGGAGTTCAATGGGATTTTGTAGCCTCTGGTAATTATCCTCTGTACCCAAGAATCTGTGGTTATGCAATGCCAGGCTGTTTGGTGCAGGGACAAACATTCCCCTGACTGCTTCCAGGGGAAAGCAATCGGCCCGCTCTACAGGAGTGCAGATAGGGCTATCCAGAGAAAGAATCTCTGGACCCCTGATTACGTGGACCCCTTTGCCTCTGTAGGGGTGTCTTCCACTGGAGTTACCCCGTCTGCCTCTGGGGGAGAACTCGCCATGTGTGTCATGAAAAGGACCCTGAGATTTCTTGCGCCACATTTTTCCACTCTGCTGGTTCCCTGAATAAGGATGCTGGGGGGAGAAATGTACACTTATGGCAGACAGGGTTTTTCCATCTTCTCACACCTGGCTAACATTTCCTTCACTTTAGGGCCGAACAGGGATGATCCTTCTACAGTGGCATTAAGGAAGCAAGACTTAAAGGGGTCAGCAAAATCACACAAGCGCATCCAGGCGTGGCGTCTCATGACTACACCTGAACCTACAGGTCTAGCCGGCCCTTCCATCGTGTGGGATATTAACATCATGAATGAGTTAGACATAGATTCCAGGGTCGCTAGCTGCGAGGCAACTTTGTCACGTACCTCTTCAGACACCTGTCCTGGTAAGGTTCCAGACAGTTCAGAAACTAGATCTCTTTGTAGCCTAGTAAAATGTGTCAGATAGTTCAAGGACCTAACAGTGAAGGTCAATGATGCAAACACTTGTCTCCCTAGTCAGTCCACCACCCAGGACTCCCTGTTAGGTGGGTGGACTGTCTGGCTCTCCTCTGCGAACTCCTTTTTCGTGGCAGCCGCCACCACCATAGTGTCCACTGGAAGATCCTTAGACCAGTGTGGGTTCTCTTCCGAGGGTGATAAAATTTTATCTGGTCTCTTTGGAATAGGTTTGATGGTGTCAGGATTCTTCCAAGCCCTATGCACCACGAGTTGTATTAGCTTGTCTGCAGGTGGGGTCACCCAAGAGGTAGAAGGTCGAGCACAAAAAGCCTGCAGTAAGATGGGCTCCTCAGAGGAAGGGTTGGAGGGTTTCCAATCACCCCTCTGTTTTAAGATTTTGAGGATGTCTCCAAAGGAGATATCTTCAGGGGTGACCGTGGGGACCCTTCCCCTTCATCGTAGTCTGTATCCTCCAGTGAGAGACTCCTCGGAGTCAACGTGCTTCCTCTTGCACAATTTCTTCCTTGGTCCTTCTTCAGGGGGAGTTTCTGTAGAGAACTCATTAGAAGGGGCACCCTGCAATAGGGTCTCCAGAGGCTCTTGTGCTTGATGTCCCATAATGGTGGCTTGGGTCATTTGCGGCTGAGAGGGAAGAGTCATTGGGTAGTCCAACGTTGACTGTTTGCCAGCAGTGGCAAGTGCCCTCTCCATCGCCTGGAAAGCAAGCCCATCTGAAGAGGGATGGGAGCCCGGAACAAAGAACGACAACCTCAGAACCAGGGTCACACCCTGCTCCAGCAAACCAGTACCCAGGGGCGGCAGCACCTGGAAATGAGGATGGCACTGTAGAAAAAAATCGGAGCCGCTCCCACAACCAGAGAAGTCGCAACCCAACCGCGATCCTGAGAAAGCCTCGGTTCCATCTGAACTGAAGGCCAAAGGGATGACACTGAAACCACGGTGAGATCCACCAGTGGGACCACAGTCATGGGTATCGGAATAGACGTCGGTTCCAGGGTCTTCGATGCCTGCTCCAAGGTCGGAGGAGAGTAAGCTGGAGTCCTTGGAGAAGTACCCCCCCAACTCCTAATGGGAGGGGGATTTTGGATGGAGTAGTAATCCCTCTAGCCATAAGCAACTGATCAATAAGACGCACCACGTCAAGCTCCGAAAGGATCCTGGTTGATCTAGTGAATATTCCCAAGGGGGAGTCAGGCCACTCTAGGAATGGGCTAAACTGTTGCCCCAGAAAAGGATCTTCAGAAAAGGTTAGAAAAACTTATTTACCTAGGCTTAGTCGAGAACTGGCTTGACATGGCTTTTCGACAATGCGGCAAATGAGATCTGAGGTAACTGGGAGAAGGGCACTATGGATAAAGCTTAGCTTGAGAGTTTTTGGCTGGTGCGAACTTGGTATAAGACCGACTTGGTTCTGTGGATGGAACCGACATCCATCAGTAAGGAATGAATGAAGATTAACAACATCAGATTAAGTAATTTGCATGGTATGGGTATGGGGAGCCCGATAAGGGAGGAAACA
Organism: Protopterus annectens; assembly: GCF_019279795.1. Lineage (NCBI taxonomy): Eukaryota > Metazoa > Chordata > Ceratodontiformes > Protopteridae > Protopterus > Protopterus annectens. The sequence continues at coordinate 474,426,422 of NC_056748.1, forward strand.
GGGGGAGGACTGGAGGGTGTGTGTGTGTGTGTGGGGGCTGAAACAGTAGGCAGTGTCTAAGGCACTATTTCACCAAGTCCAGCCTGTACATACAGATGTTGTAACTAAATGGTTCTTTTTGAGATGGGACAACACAGTGTGGTATATGGGCCTGTTGTAAAGTAAGAGTATTGTAGCTACAGGCGAGTCTGTGCATATTACTCCTAAAGGTTTGCAGCATGAACTAAAAGGTTGATTAGGAGGAGTGGCAGTGACAGGGTGATACTTAGAATAAAAGATTCTAGAGGGTCCCCAACTTGACATTCCTGGGGGCCCCCAAAATGCAAACACTGGCTCTGAACATGGGTGTCTCAAGGCCTCTCAATTCCCAAAACGAAAGAATATTTCTTTGCATTTGCTTGCCAGCTTCCTTTTCATAGCTGGACAAGTAAATTAGATCCAAACTATCTGTTTTCAGGCAAGAGGCATTAGTATTAGGGAAGCAGCCAACACATGTAACAGCAAGCAAGCAAGCAATTAGTAATACCTAAATTAAAGCAACTATAAAGAGCTGAATGTCAGTATTACAAGGAAAATTACACCAAATACGTCCTAGAATAACGAAGAGTGAAATACTTTTACAACACATACAAACGTATTGAGAGACAGAACAGGACTGAAATCAAGATGTAACATGATATGCACAAACATCAAATTATCAAGTACAATGTATATGAAAGCAGAGGTTAGGAAGAAGAGGCAACAATTCAGAGACACCAAGCAAAAGTAGGGGGAATGCAGGAGTTGAATTAGAGAACATGATTATACGGTATTTAAAATGATTTAACTAAACTGAAAGCTTGCTTATTTAAAATCACCACACCATATTCTTGAGACTATTTCTACATACCATATGTGAAACAATGACGGCAACCGTCTGGCAGGGGTGGTTAGATAAAGGTACCTCAGCAAAATCTCCCCTTTAAGCAACGACCAAAGCTAGTGTGTACAGTAATTACCACAGCCTATTATAGCATACACACAAGGATGTCCTCCTTTGTAGAGCCCTACAGACGGCACTTTAGAAGTTACTGTGATAACCACTAATTTTTAACAAAGTTGGTGAATGAATGTGTTAATACTGATAGAAATAGTTTCTAAGAAATGTGTGAAACTCATCAAGGAAGGAAGGCCACTGCCTATGACCAAAACACGGGTGCTGGCATGATGCCAGGACTGATCTGTGTACAGTAACAACAACAGCTCTCAGGTATTTAGTTGAGAGCAATGTGCTGTACCATATAGACAGGAACTAACCTTTAACATATGTATTTATAGAACCCAAAAGTGCAAACAGAGCCAACAATTGCCACAATGCAAAATAACTGGTACCTACACAATAACAAGCCAAAATACAACATTCTGAGCTGGCAGCACCTTTTGCATAATGTAAATTGCTGACACTGCATATGAAAGCTGCTTGTTTAACAAAATATATATAGTGTTATTCTTAATGCCAACAAACAAATATAACTCTCTTGCATAAAATTAGTAAAAGCATGGTCTGTGGAATAAAAATTCTGAAAGAAAAAGAAAAGAAATCACATACCTCAAGTTCAAGTACGGGCCAAAGACTCCGGGGAATGTTTATCTACTTAAGTCCAGTGGATCAAATAATTTTCTGAAGTGAAATGAATTCCTTCCAGACACACAGTAATGGGATTTGAAGGATCATTGTATTTCAGAACTACTGAATGGTCAGGACATACAAATATGTTTTTAACTTTGTATCTAAAAGGCACAACCTGCAATGCTCAAACTCTTTTACAGTTAAAGTGATTAGAGAGGTAGCATAATTTGCCCCTGGATCAAAACCACTTAACCACCAGACATTTAGAAAGTAAAGATGACGTAGCTTATCATGGCACATTAGTGTTAGATGTTGGCTGGCAAACAAATGGGCACCGTGGTGGTGGTATTAGTGGGAACTACTACACAGTGGTGAATGAAAAACAAGGACTGCTACTACTACTTGTTTGTGTGAGCAATATCTGGCTTGGCGTATCCAACAATCATACTCCAGAAGGCATCCACGGAAGCTGATAAGGATGCCCTTAGTAAAAGAAATCTTGTCCAATATGTATAATCCAGGTCTCTTCAATTAATCTTTCTAATGCTCCATTCCTATGCTCAAACCCAGGTCATCAGCATCCCAGATGCCTTATCAATACACCAAACTAAGAAACTAAAAACATTGATACAGGATCCAGACACTGATCTTTTGGTATGAATTCCAAGACACAGTCATTTGATGCTATCTCCTGCCCTGAACTACTAGGAAAAGAAAGTCTCCTTCACTAGTATTGGAAGTAAAGGTGCTCCCAGAATATATGAGCTAGACAAATCTATATGTGGAAGCCCTTAATGGAGTAGCTAGGTGAATCACAATAAGGGCTTGCTTAAACTACTACTCACAAAAGATATTACATCTGACACCTGCAAAGCTTGTACCTCAAGTTAATAAAAAAAAAATCCTTTTGAAAATATACCACTATGAAACAGGAACACATTATCAGATATCTGAAGCAGCAGCTCTAGTCAATGAATCAGATACACAAGGGGATATGCAAAATTTTTGGTCCTCATGTGAAGTGTGACCTCTTTGAAACACGACTTAGGCAGCTATCTCACGCTGTTCTAAACCTCACCATGTGGTACTCACTTCTTAGGGTTCAGAACAGGATAGTTGAAAGTTCTCCTGTCCATCACATTCAACCTCCTAAACAATGAATGAATGAAGCAGCCAAAGAGTTTTAGGTCTGTTTTATCACTGGTAGTACTGATTACAAACGTCTTGAAATAGCACCTTCTAAGCAGTCCTACACACAGCTTGTATGGTCTTCATGACACTGAAAGAACTATGCTTATACTTTGCACTCAAAAAAAAAAGTCTTGGAGTCCATGACAGAAACAAGAGTTGGTATCACTATGGACATGTCCCAGTAGCTAACAGGCTCCCTATTGAAATGCTGGCACTCAAAATGTCGAGTGCCAGAAAAAAAAAAAAAAAATGAATGCAGTAAATCTCGAAAATCTCCCTTCTCCTTAAAACTTATTTTTGCAAATCCCCCTCTGTGGGTCAAGCTCCTCACACCCCCTACACTTATATATACCAACTCCAAGATCGCCATACCTTGGAGAAAAGGGAATATTCCCACAAATAGCATCTTGGACTTAGTATATACAAGTCTGTTCTTTTGGCCATTCAGTCTCCCATTTTTGGGATTCACTCTAACATATCCTGATATTTCAAATGGTTACCAGCTAAGATGCTGTTGTATTTCTTCAAGAGTATAGCTTCCCTACAAATCAAAATCAAATACGTGAAAGATGAAGACACAAATACATGTTTTTAGAGGTCTGGATTACTGGTTCCTTTCTGCGAAGTAAACGTACAGCAATTAGCTTTTTACCATTGACTTTTCAGACAGTCCTCCTCCTCTTTATCTTGCATCACAACAGCAAAACTACATGAAACTGAGACTGTCCTGACTAATGTATCGAGAAGCAAGGCAGCAGCAATAGCATCACTGATCCCCCAAGAGACAGGATTTCTGAACCCTGGGTGTGATGGGGGGGGGTGGTATGTGTTTACACACAAGAGTAATGGGGAAACATTATTTAAATAGCTGCAATACAGACCATTAAGCAGAGGCAGAGATTTATTTATTAATTTTTATTTAACATTTGTTATTTGTTAACCGTGAAAGTCAGATTTGGAACAAAGCCAATTTTCAGCAGAGGCCTGGGAAGAAATGCTCCAGATGCATATCTTTGTAACATGAGAGATAATCGGAGTACCCAGAGGAAACCCACATAAAAGCAGGGAGGACATGCAGACTCCATACAGAAGGTACTCCAGCCAAGAATCGAACCAGAAAACCTCTTTTTGTGAGGCGACAATGCTACCGCTGCACCACTGCGCTGTCCAGATGATGATGATGCCAGCAATGGAACAAAATGAAAACGTTATCCCATATATCTCAGACTAACTCTAAACATTTCCTGAATGTCCATGTGCAATTTAATACCGAAGAAATGAGAGTAAGGCTTGAACCTTCTAAAGGGAAGATCAGTCTTTTGATAGACCTGGAAGATACTGAGAACAGGTATTAGTGCTACTAGTAGAAGTATTCTTATCTAATTTTGAAGGGCAGATTGTTGTTGGTAATAATACCCATCAAATGAATTTCCACTGTTGAAGGATGTACCATTGAAGGAACAGTACTGAAACCCCTAGGAATGGGCATCTTCGCACAGGATGAAGCACTACAAAAATCAAAACTAAAACTGTATACTTATAGCATCACAGCAATTCCAAATCAGTTTCCTGTAACAAAGAATATGAAGTTGGCTGTAGTGCCTTCTATGAGGAATCTCTCATACTTTCAAACAATGGTACGACCTTAAAATGCTACAGGCACGCTGCACAACTTTGTTTTAAGAGTTAATTTCCTGTTTGTATAGCGAATCCTTAGGTTTCTAGCACCTAACTACCTATTTGAAGTATTTAGGTTGACCTGTATATTGTCTTTAACTCACTTCTTGAACTTATGCCTCTTTTATCCCCTTTCTAGTAAGTCCTAACTTTGATCTCTTCTCATCTTCCTTTCATAGGCAACTGCCTCCTGTCTCTGCACTACTCTAAATTCCCAACCTGGAACCTGCTGCAATAACCTACAAACCTTCTTCTGCCTAACACTGCATTTTTAGAATCAAAATTACCTGTATGTTCCTTTATAAGCTCTTTATAGGGTATTTCTTTGTTTTTAGTTCTATTTTGCGATAAGACTGTATAGCGACTGCACATTACCAGACAGCAGTCTCCCACCTCCCCTTTAGATACACTCTTCAGCCTTCTCTACAACCGCAGTCTGCAAACATAGATCTATCATCATCATCATCTTCTTTCGGCTGTTCCCATTAGGAGTCGCCACAGTGGATCATCTGCTTCCATTTCTTCCTGTCCTCTGCATCTTGCTCTGCCACACCAACCACCTGCATGTCCTCTCTCACCACATCTATAAACCTTATCTTAGGCCTTCCTCTTTTCCTGTTACCTGGTAGCTTCATCCTTAGCATCTTTTCTCCCAATATACTCAGCATCCCTCCTCAGCACATGTCCAAACCAACGTAATCTTGCCTCTCTGGCTTTGTCTCCGAACCTTCCAACCTGGGCTTACCCTCTAATATACTTATTCCTAATCCTGTCCACCCTCGTCACACCCAGTGCAAATCTTAACATCTTTAACTCTGCCACATCCAGCTCTGACTCCTGCCTTTTTGTCAATGCCACTGTCTCCAACCCATATAACATAGCTGGTCTTACTACCCTCTTCTAGACCTTCCCTTTCACTCATACTGGTACTAGTCTGTCACAAATCACTTCTGACACTCTTCTCCACCCATTCCATCCTGCCTGTACTCTCTTCTTCACCTCTCTTCCACACTCATCATTACTCTGAACTACTGATCCCAAGTATTTAAACTCATCCACCTGAGCCACCTCTACTTGCATCCTCACCATTCCTCTAGCCTCCCTCTCATTCACACACATATATTCTGTCTTAGTCCTGCTGACCTTCATTGCTCTTCTCTCTAAAGCATATCTCCATCTCTCCAGGCTCTCCTCCACCTGTTCCCTACTCTCACTACAGATCACAATGTCATCTGCAAACATCATAGTCCACGGGGACTCCTGTCTGATCATCCATTTTTGTAACTAGTTATCCCCTCTACCTTTTGCCTTATTCAAGTACACAAGGATTTTCTGGCCAAACCTATAGTGCCCTGTTAATCAGACTCTTCCTCCTAGAACCCCATCACTGCCGAGCTCTTATCTCAGCTTCCACGCACTCCATACAGATTTTCTTAGTGCTCTCGTAGCTGCTCCTCTGGTCTAACTTGCTCCATTAGCCCTCGCTACGCCTGGGCTCACTCCACTCCCTTACCCTACCACCATTCCGACCCACTCCCACTTTCATTACATTTATACTCTTCTAACCACTCCCCCTTCCCACCTGCCTCCCTTCCTTCCCTCCATGACATCACTTCCTATCCTGCTCTTCTTCCTATTTCCTAATATGTGGCCTTATTCGTCAAACATTACTCCTTCTCATCTACTCACAAATCACTACAATAACCCCCCAATTTCCCCCTCCCAAAATAAATTCCTTAACCCAATCTTCCACTCCCCTCCTTCTCAATTCTTAATCAAATATAGGTTCTAACCTTATCCTTCAAAATGAAATCCTGTGCTCTAAGACTTATTTCCTCCACACAATTTCTCCACTATACTACTCTCCTAATTCCTATTTCTTCTTCATACACTATCTATACTCTAAACTCTCTTACTTCAGCCTTTGTCTTTCTCACATTATTTCCAACCTTATTTGCTCTGGTGACATCCATCCCAATCCTGGGCCCGCTACCACGTACTGCCATAATTACTCCAACATCTCCAAAAACTCTAAGTCACTTCACCTATCGACTATAAATTTCCAAAGTATGCATAACAAAACCTCTCAGCTACATGCCTGGCTCTCCCAAAATGAAACAGACATCTTTGCCGCCACAGAAATCTGGCTAAAACCATCCATTCAGGACTCTGAGCTTCTCCCTCCAAACTTTAGTATACTTAGGGCAGACAGGCTACATACAAAAGTTGGAGGTGTAGCCATAATATACCCCAATACACTCAATCTATCTAGATATGAAGACCACATACATCAATTCCATAATGCAGACATCCTAATCTCCTTTCTTGATATCAGCTGCTACAATAAACTATGTATAATTGTCCTATACATCTCTCCCAGAAATAATATCCCTATTCTAGAAGATATTCTGTATTGGATATCCCACACCATAAAAAATGAAACAATCTTAGGCGACATGAATATAGACTGGGTCTCATTATCTTCCAGACATCCACCAGCATGAACCTGTTTCACTTTACCCAGCTCATTACATCCACCAACATGTACAACAATCGAACCAATGGTGGATCCAACCTGGATTGGATTTTAGTCTCTGATCCCTCTAAGTTCTTAACATCAGGGATTTCACCTAACTCCCTTAGTGACCACCTTCCTGCCTTTACAGTCTGAGCTGGCTCATCCATCCCTAAAAATCACATCAAAATAGCACAAAATCTCATTAAATGTAATCCCACTGCTTTCAATAACATCCTCTCAAATATTGACTGGACTATTCACAAGTCCTTTCCTTTAGATGAGGCTCTCCTCTATTTTAATAATACCTTTCTAGCAATATTGGATAGCCTAGACCCCACTAGAACCAAAAGGATCAAACTAACCATGCCCCCTGGTTAACAAAAGCCACTAAAGAGATCATGAACAGCAAGGACAAAGCTTGGAAACTCTGGCTTAAATCTAATAACTCAGACCTTATTCATTATGAACAGCTCCGTAACCAAGTTAAAAAAACTCATCACCAGGGATAAACAGCATTGCTTTTGGAACCAGCAAAATAATAGAACACAACTCCAAACTCTTCTGGTCCTATATTAATAAACTACTGAATCCCCAGCAACAAACCCAACCTCTGCCTGCATCCTGGCAAGCCTCCTGAATAAATAGCTAGCCTATTCAACTCCTACTTTACTGACACCATCGCCAATATTACTACATCTTTCTCTCATCCACACTCTAATAACTTTTCTTCTACATCTCACGCTCCCCCTCCTCTCTCCCTCTCAGAATTCTTCCCACTTTACTAATCACACTCTTCCTCTTTTCTCTCCTAACACACACACTTCCCCTCTAAATAACACATAACAGGTTTCCTACCCACAACTCTCTCTCTCCCCCATCCCTACCTCCTACATCAAAAAACTACTCTTAAGATTAAACCCTTGCTTCAACTCAGCTGACGAAATTCCTCCTATGTTTCTAGAACTTGCTGCAGACTCAGTGGCATACCCCATTAACATCCCAATTAACAGATCTATTCAAGAATCTCACATCTCTGACCTTTGGAAAAAAGCAATCATCCAACCACTTCACAAAGGTGGCACCTCTAATGACATCTCAAACTTCTGTTCCATCGCTATACCTTCCCCCATCTCTAAAATTCTTGAAAAATGTGTGCAAAAACAACTATTAGACTACCTACTAAAATGCAATGTACTAGCCCCTATACAACATTGGTTCCGCCCAGGACACAGTACATATTCAGCATTAAATTTCCTTCCTAGATATAGTAAATAAGGCCCGTGACTAAGGAAATATTGTTTCTGCCCTTTACTTGGACTTATCAAAAGCTTTCAACACTATCTCTCACCCTTTACTCCTCTCCCAGCTCTCTACTATAGGTCTTTCTCCCCAGTCCGTTAACTGGTTCAAGAGCTGTCTTTCCAAAAGAGAGCATGCCGTTAAATGGCAGAACTCAATTTCCACTTATATTCACAACCCCACAGGCATGCCTCAGGGCTCCATTTTAGGCCCTCTATAGTTCAATGTTTTCATTAATAACATCCACCAAGTTATCAAGCAGGGCTCCTTAGTCCAGTATGCAGACGACTCTACCATAGTCTGCTCAGCCCCTAACTCAAATACTCTCATGAAATCCATCCAAACAGCCTTTTTCACTGTGGAGAAATGGCTTCATAAAAATCACCTCTCTCTAAATCCCAAATAGACTAAACTCATGATATTTACTCCCAAGAAAAATACTCCTATTAATAAAGACACCTTTGAAATCTTATCTCTCAACTAAGATCGAGTTAGTGACCTAGTGACCCATACCAAACTGTAGGGGGTAATAATTGATGATAACCTCATATTCGATCTTCACATTCAAAATAATATAAGCTACACTCACAAAAAACTTGGGCTTCTCTACAGACATAACAAGCTCCCCGCCCCTCTAAATGAACTCTATCTCTATCTTATCTTCTGCCATCTCTAACTTACGGTGCTCCCATCTTAACCAACCTACAATCTTCTCTGCTCTCAAAATTAGATTCATGATATAACAAAATTGCTAAATTCGCTACTAATAGCTGCCACTCTACACACCACTGTATAGCCCTAAAAGAATTAGAATGGTTAGAACTTATACACTATCTACTACTACAGCTCATTACCACACAAACTGATTAACAATACCCATGATTGCCCTGCATTCAGCTCTCTTCTCTCCCTACAACCCAGTTAGAACTCTACGATCTGACCACCAATTTCTTCTCCAAACTTATAAACCCAAACTATCAGCAGGTAAATTCTTGTACTCCTGGAATACTGCCAAGATCTGGAATAACCTACTTAATAATAATCTACCTACTTCTGTCAGACTACAGCAATGCCCCACCAACTTTAAAATTGCTCTAACTTAACCACCTTCTCTCCAAGTGGTTACGTAGATGTTGTATTATGCAATCTGACATCACATAGCTACCCACAGAACCCTGGAACATAACTTCTCCTCACCCCTGTCTCCACTTCCCTTACCTCCCTTCTCCCCCCTCTTCTCTCTACTTTAACTAACCATTGCCTCCTCCTCCTTCTTCTTCCTTACTTCCCTTTTCCCCCTCCCTATACACTGCCTTTAATTTTTCTCTCCTCTCCCCCCTCCCTATACACTGCCTTTAATTTTTCTCTCCTCTCTCCTTTCTAACTGATGTAACTCTCCTCTCCCCACTCTTCCTACTTACCTCCCTCTCTCCCCTCTGTATTCAATGCCATTATCTTTCTCTTATCCAGCTCCATCTCCCTCTCTTTCTCTCATACTTCTCTTTTCTTCCCTCCCCTTTCCTACACTCACTATCCTATGTCTGCCACCCAATAAACATAATGTCATATTCCTTTGTTTCTGAGCGTTTTCTCTGTGTAGCACTCGCTTCTTCCTTATATTTCTCATTACTCTGCCTTCAAACCTTCCCTTTCATGTTGCAGCACAAATCATGTTTGAATCCATATGTTAGCTCTGAAATCTGTATAATATTTTCTGTAGGTTCTTTCTTGTGTTATTACATGGCATCTAATTATGCGGTATAAGTTGTAATCAAATAATTTGTACTCATTTATTGTGATTTACTTGGAACGTTATATAATTTGTACCTCTTTCTCTGTTGGAGCTTTTCTCTCCAGGCCTCCACTGAAAATGGGCTATCCTACCCCAATGGACTTTCCCGGTAAACAAATGCCAATAAATAAGTAAAACAAGTTATCAATGAAAACAGCATACATGACAGAGAATGATGGTGGTGAAAAGTGCTTAAAGCTGAAGGTTGTTGTATTCAGATTCCTTAAGAAAGAATGAAATTTGATACAAAGCACAATATCTGTGACTTTGGTCTTAAAAATTACTCTGTGTTTTGCAAAACTAGTTTTACAGTAGTCTTTTGACAGACTTGGAAGATATTGGGAACAGCTGTCAGTGCTACTAGTGGAGGTATTCTTAACTGATTTTGAAGGGCAGTTTGTTGTGGGCAATATCTGTCAAATGAATTTCCACTGACAATATGGAGCACAAGACTGGATCGTGAAAATCTTAAAGAGCAAAAATGCAACACACTTGTATAAATTGTATACAAACGAAAACAGCTTAAATTTTTCAAATTTGAAGTCACTAGGTTTCTCAAGGATAAAATACTGTTGGTAATGTGACACCTAATTTCTTCCAACTCATGCTTTCGATGTATATTACCAAAGGAAAACAGGCCATAATACTCGCTAGTGTGTGTGTGTGTGTGTGTGTGTGTGTGTGTGTGTGTGTGTGTATTTGGAGAAGCTCCACTGAAAATGGGCAGGCTGACAACAAAGATGCATCTCAAGAAGAAATGCATTACTGCAATTAGAGAGCATGCTTTCCTCTCAATAACAAACAGGACACCGCCAAAGTCTACATTTAAGAATGTTCATACTTTTTTTTTTTTTTTAATACCAATTAACTTTAGGGCACATTGTCCCCAAAGTGGTTCTTCCATGTAGCTGTTTGGAACAGAGTAATGCTTCTGGCTGTAAAGATTACCACATGCACATTTTACAGTCATCTTCATATTTCACTGTTGAGAAAATGGGTTAAGCTTCATGCTCATCAGGAGATTGCACGGACTCTTGAGGTATTTAATTAATACAATTCACCCAATAAGAATAAATGCCATTCTACGTTAGCTCTGCTTTCTATACCCCAGCCATTTAATAGTAGACAATAATAAATTGATTTAGTCTGCAAGCCTTAGTTAGGACCAGTGAATAACTCATGGTTTTGAAATTACCATTGCAAGTCCGAATATACTATTCATCACATTGTGAAAATCAGTTAAGGCTGTGAATCAACAACAAAGAGAAAACTATGATGATGCATATGTTTCACAGAATAATATCTGGAATCTCTTACTAATAAAGTAATACTTGCTCAAAGACTACAGAAATAGTCAAAATGATTGACCTGTGGCTGTTAATATACATTACAGAACCTCCTTTATTAACAGAAAAAACATCTGCAGTGTTCCAGGACTTGCACAGTATGAAGCACTTTTATAAACACTACTTATAGAGGTCATTAAAGAGTATACTGTACTATTGCAATAACCCATGGCTGGGTGTGAGTAATGCTGGCTTTACCCATGGTTGGCTTTGTTTGGTCACTTGCCCTTGTGACCAAACAATGCCAACCATGAGTAAATCCAGCATTATCAACACCCAGCCATGAGTTATTGCTATTATACAATGGTGTTATTTTTATGTTGCGTTTTTATTTGGATTTCTGTGCATTTTACTTTGTATTCTTCCACTTTTTGTAAGACAAAATAGTTCCAACCTTTCAGTTCAAGTTAAGTGTTTATTTTATTTGACCCAGTCGAGGATAATAATGAGGATAATTATTAACTGTTGTTTTTTGGAGTCCATGGCATGGGGTGTAATAATCTTATATGAAACCTCATAAGTAATCTGGATTTCTGTGAAGGATTATGGGGAAGTCGAATGCTGTCTTTATTTCTATTCAGTTTGCGGATATTCTAAACAACTGTAGATAAGTTACTTTATGCTTTGCAGTAAAATGATCGAAAATAGCACTAATGAGTGCTGTGTACATCTTAGATGTAAAGTAGTTGGTGGAGCCATAATTATTTATGCTGTGTTTGTAGTGTGTAATGTGATGCTGTGAATGAAGTGACGAATGCAACGTTGGGAGGAGTTGTGAACTTGAATCTGTAATATGCACTGGTTAAGATATTATCTCATTTTCTATAGCCAGTGTGCTGTTGCTACTCCCTGAGTTTGTCTGCACACAGTACATGTTTTCTTGTACCATGAAGGCCTTTGCATGGAAGTACGTGAGCCACAGTGCACTGAATACAAGGAAAATCGGGTACAACACTTGTTACTGATATTTCTGTTCTTATAGCCAAATGGCCAGCCATCAATTCAGTGGTGTTAAGTTACATCTAATTCCCATAGCGATCCCAAGAACAGCAGTCACCCATAGGGTTTTCTAGGAAAGTTGAGAAGGGGAGTAGATTGACAGACCTTTATTTCATATCTTACATACACCTATAGACAACTTACACTCACCAGTACACCTACCGCATGACTTTGGGAGATGAGAGAAAACCGCATGCAGACTCATGAGCCACAGTGCACTGCATGCAAGGAAACTCAGGTACATTATTATTATTATTTATTTATTTTTTTTACATACCTTATTTTTCCTTGTATGTAGCTATCTGGTATGCATATGCCAAAGGGAAAGTTTGGCTGCTCAATGATACTTTAAAGGCCGGACTTTTTCCTATTGGCATACAGTCAATATAGAATGGGCACACTGGTTGGGCTGACCAATCAGCATGCACGTTTTTAAATAATAATGAGTTACCATTGTATTAGTATTATTACTTAGCCAGGGGATATCATCTGGGCACACACTGTGGTGGATCACATCTGATGGTCTCTCAAGACTACATGAGAAGAAACATCAAATGGGCACAGTGTAATACTGTGAAAGCTTTGGTGATTAAGTTTAATTGCACAAAACAAATGAAATAATAGGTCAAGTATATGCTAGCCATACCACAAAAAACTGTCAGTATTAAGTTATTCAATGGAGAACTATGATTTCTTGTAGGGCTTAACTGAACAGATGTTTTCAACATCAGTCTTGTCTCCAACAGCTAGGTCTTTTTCAAAATTCATCTTGGTTCTACCTAGAAAAGAAAAGCACCCTTTACCTTGATTATATTTCACTCACATTACTTTGAGGGAAAAAAGTTACCTTCTTTGTTTCTTTTTCCGATGTCTTAGCCTTTACACCAGAAAGTTGGATATCTTTTGAGGGGTACCACATAGATTATTCTTAAAATCATTTCATCTGAACATAACCGAGTGAAAAAGTGATCTAATACACATTATACCGAATCTTAGCCTACACCACATACATCACTGATTATAAGAGAAACTTGTCATTTTACAATCACCAATGTTAGTGTGAGTGCAGGTTAGGGTTATAGCAAGGGGTCTCCATATTTATCTGTCTTCCTCCCCTGCATTTTCATGCTGTGCTACAGTAGTTTTATACCTCTGTACATCCCATAGTTGGGAAAGTCACTTGTATTTTTGCAAACTGGCACTAGAAAGTACAGTTGTGTACACTTACCATAAATGTAGATGTTCGGAGTGTATTCACTGTTGCAGTCATCACCTGTGGGTTATCCATGCTGTGGTAGCCCTCGGCCGTCCAAATATCAGAGTCAATGTTTTTCTGCGTCGGCTGCTGTCGCTTGCTGGATGACGTCAGGTTGTCAGTGCTATAAAGGAAGGCAGCCAACATCATTACATCAGTTTTCTTGCCCTAAGCGGTCAAAGGCCCAAGTAAATATAGAAAAGCGGTCCTGGAGGCTAAAAGCCACCGTTAGAAACTTATGTCTCCCTAAAGAAATAAGATATAGGGGGGAAAGAGTGTGGGAAACCAGGACTGCAACAGTGAATACACTAGAACATTTCCATTTATGGTAAGTGTATACAACTGTACTAGGTCCTTCGTGTTTCACTGTTGCAGTCATCACTTGTGGGAGGATTTCCAAAGCTGAAGAGGGGGGTGGTAGGATTAGTAAGCGACCTAGGAATGGGTCAGCACACCCTGCAGAGGCAAACCCTGCCCTAGCCTTAGAAAATAGAGGTAGGTGGTAATGCTTGGTAAAGGTACGGACAGAAGCCCAGGTGGCACCTTCCAGGATGTCCCTGGTGGGAACTCCTCTGAGGAATGCTGTGGAAGGGGAGGCTGCCCTAGTGAAATGGATTTGAATAGACTTGAGGGGGGGGGTTCCCATGCAAACTGTAGCAGAAATGGATACAGTGTGATATACATTTGGAAATGGTTTGTTTGGAGATGGGCTCCCCCTCTGCCCCTGGGGCAAAGCTGACAAGTAGTTGGTCTGTTTTCCTGAAGGGTTTAGTATGGTCCAGATAGTATCTGAGCTGTCTGTGCATGTCCAGTAAGTGCAGAATTCTTTCCCCCTTGTTTCAAGGATTAGGAAAGAAGGTGGGTAGATGTATGGCCTGGTTGGGAGTTACATTAGATACCACCTTGGGCATAAAGGAAGGATTAGTCCTCAGGGAGACTCTGTCTGCACGGAAGATGATGAAGGGCTCAATGGCCATCAGTGCCTGAAGTTCTGAAACCCTTCTGGTTGAGGTGATAGCTAGGAGAAAAGCAGTCTTCCAGGAGCGGTATCTTAGTTCTGCTGAAGCAGCAGGTTTGAAGGGTGGTAAAACATAATTCAGGTCCCAGGCTGGGGTGGGAGGCCTTCTTGATGGTCTGATATTAGAAGCCCCTCTGAGGAATTGTTTAATCAAAGGATGGGAAAACAGGGACTATTCTGTATCAAAATGCGCAGAAATGGCTGAGGTGTGGATCTTAATAGAGGAGAAGGACAGGGCACTATTAAGTAGCACCGCTAGGTAGTCCAGGATAAGAGGGATGGAAGGTTGTGAGGTATTGCCCCCTCTGGACTGGCTCCAGGAGCAGAATCTTTTCCATTTTCCTGCATAAGATTTTCTGGTGCTGGGCCTTCTGGCCTCTGTAATAATGTGTAGGACATGTTTGCTTAACAGGACCCCTTGTTTGCCTTTAGAGTATTAGCCATGCTGATAGTTTGAAAGTCTGTAAATGTGGGTGCAGCACCCCCCCCCCACTGAGTTAAAGAGGTCTGAGATAAAGGGAAGCTGCCTGGGAGGCTGTAAGGTCAGACTGTGCAGTTAGGGGTACACCACTGTTGTGTGGGCCAAACTGGGTCAATGAGGATGGCCTTTGGTCTGCCCTCCCTTGTTTTGATCAGTACCTTGGGGATAAGAGGCATAGGAGGGAATGCGTACCCAAACAGGGTGTTCCAGGGGAAGGTCAAGGCATCCACCTTCCACACTAGGTGGTGATACTTCCTGGTGCAGACTTTTTTTTCCCAGCTGATGGTTGGAATGCAAACCAAAGAGATCCACCTCCGGAGTCCCCCACACCTGAGTGATTTGTAAAAAGATTTTTCTGTGGAGCTGCCATTCATGGGGGTCCACTAAGTTTCTGCTTAAGTGGTCTGCCAGGGTGTTGTTGATCCCTGGTGGGTATTGTGCTATTAGGTGTAGTCCCATGGAAGAGGCTGCCAGCCAGAGGTTCATGGCTAGCCTGCACAAAGGGTAAGATTGGGTCCCTCTCCATTTGTTTATGTACCACAATACTGTGGTGTTGTCTGTTTTGATAAGGAGAACCCCTAGCTTGAAATGGGGTTTGAAGGATGTCAGAGCCTTTTGTACTGCCATCACTTCCTTCTGGTTGATTTGTAAGGGAAGGTGCTGGCCATCCCAAAGACCTTGGGTGCACCTGCCTTCTAGGTGAGCGCCCCAAGCTAATGGTCTGCCCAGTTGGGCGGAGGGTGAAGGGAAGACCCTTGTTCTGGGCACAGACCCCTGCCCACCAGAGAAACTCAGCCCTTATGCAGGGGAATCAGAGGTAGAGAGGTCTCTAAAGGCTGAGAGTGCTGACACCAGAGGTTCCTTTAGGTACCACTGAATTTTTCGCATGTGAAGCCTGGCCAGAGGAATTAGAAGGATGCAGGATGCCATGTACCCCAAGGCTTGCAGGAACTTCCTCGCAGTGAGGTGACTCTGGAAGCCAGCTGGGTAAAATAGAGAGGCAGGAAGCCCTGTTTTTATGGGGATAGGAAGGCCATTTTGGATGCTATGTCCAGCAGTGCCCCAAGAAAAGGATCTTCTTGGATGGAGTTTGCCTTGATTTCTTCTCATTGATGGTGTACCCTGAGGAGCTTTTCTTTGCAATCTGCTTGAATGAGGCAGTCATCCAGATAAGGGTAAATTTGTATATTTTTCTGTCTGCAAAAGGCTATGGCCGGGGATAAGCATTTGGTGAATACCCTGGGAGCAGCAGATAAGCCAAAGGGTAGCGCAGAGAACTGAAAGTGTTGTGAGCCTGCTCTGAAATGAAGGAATTTCCTGCACGATTCCCTTATGGGGATGTGGAGGTAGGCATTTTTTAGGGGGTAACTAACCAGACATTTTTTGTCAGCATGTTAGCATTTTGAATTTGGGGACCACCAGGAAGGTGTTCAGAATGGATAGATCCAGGATGGGGTGCCAAGTTCCCTCTTTTCTGGGAACAAGGAATAGTCTGGAATAAAAGCCTTTGCCTGTTTCATCTGAGGGGACAGGTTCTACTGCCCCTTGGGATATGAGAGTTTGGACTTGTTTCAATGCTTCTGCCCAGTGATTTGGAGGTAAGTCTGGGTACCCCTCTTGGAATTGGGAGTTTGTTGAAGGAGAATAAGTATCTCTGAGAAATGATCTTTAAGACCCACTGGTCCTTTGTTACAGAAAGCCAATTCTCTTTGCAGAGGGAGAGCCTTCCTCCTAGTTTTGGTGAGTGAAAGGAGGGCAGAGGGGGGAGAGGGAGTCATTGAGAGTCTTTGTCATAGAGGGATGGCTTAGAACTCCCTGCCTTTTGACTGGAAGTTGTCCACTGCTTGGTTTTCTGCTGTCCCTGGGATAGGAGTCTGGGTGCTCTGTTCCTGCGGAGCTTACCTTGCCCCTGTCTGCTAGGTGCAGGAAAGGACCAGTGTTTTGTGGGAAAATTCCTTCTGAACCTAGGAGGTTGTACCTGAAGGAAATCTTTTACTGTTTGCATCGATTCTGCTTTGTCTTCCATCTTTTTAAGCACCTCTTCTGCTTTTGCTCCAAACAAGCAGTCCTTATCCAAGGGTGCATCAAATAATTTAGATTTGGCATGATCAGGGAGAGGTTGTTTCTTCAACCATGCATGTCTCCTAATGACAGATCCTGAAACTGCTGCCCTGCTTGAGGCTTCTAAAACATCATATCCACAGTGTAAAAAGTGTTTAGCCACTTGGCAAGTAGAGTGCAGTAAATCTGTTAACTCTTTTGAATTGGCACATTCAGGAAATGTTGAAATCTTTTGTTTTAATAGTTCCAAAGTGTGTTGTTGATATTCTAACATGTGGAACTGACAGCTGAATGCTCTAACAGCTAAGGCTGCAGAGGTGTATACTTTTTTACCCAATCTGTCCAAAGCTCTGGAGTCCTTGTCAGAAGGAGTAGGATTCTTTGCAGAACTAGCCTTAGCTCCTTTTGTTCCCTGTGTAATGACCTTCGGGTCTGCAGCAGGATTTCTGTACAGGTATTTGTGAGAATCCAGTACTCTGTAATGCCCGTCAGGTTTTCTGGGAGCAGGATTCCTGGAAGACGTCATCAGCCACCTCTAAGATAGGGGGATGGCCAAGGGTCTGTGCTGGGGCAGGTCTAGAAACTCTCTTAGTCTTTTCTTAGACTGAGGGAAGTCCTGGGATTCCCAGTGGAAATGTTCCCTGAGGGTGTGAAGGGTTTCCCCAAAAGAAAGATCTTCTGGTGGGGAGGCATAAGGAATGGATTCCTCTGCATCTCAATCCTCATAAGCAGTAACAGGAGGTTGTTCCTCTTCAAAATCTGAATAATCAGACTCCTCAGAATCCTGTTCTGTCAGTATTTCAGGGGAAGGGTCCCCTTTCCTTTTAGAAGGTGCAGCCTGACTACCCCTGATAAGCATTTGAGCTTGGGGTGGTGGAGCAGGGGTAAAATGGTGGCTAGAGGTAGCCTTGCCTCTCAGCCTAAGAGTATCCATCGGTCTGAGAGAAATGGTACTCAGAGGAGAAGACGTCGGTTATTGTCTAGATTCGGTAGTGTGAAAAAACTCTGAAGCTGGTGCCTGCGTCATGCTTCCGGACCGAACCAAGGTAGGGACAACCAAAGGCTCGGAAGACGACGAAGATTTCTGTGGTATACCAGACTCCAAAAGGGTCTCAGTAGAGGCCTGCCAAGGTATTGATTTGGGCATCAGGGGCTATGAAGGTGCCTCACTGAATTCCGGAGAACTGACGACCTGCTTAGCGGTACAGTCATCGGAAGGCGTAGCCTTGTGTGGTCTGTCTCTATCCTTACATTTTTTCAGAAAGTCTATGGATTGTTGGCTGATGGACGCCATTTCAGAATGCAAAGACAGAAGACGAAAATACCTGGCTACAAAAAGAGCTCTACGACGAATGGTTCTCGTGTTAAAGAGGGCACAGAAATGGCAATGGGAGATGGCGTGGTCTGGGCCTAAACAAGTGACGCATTACAAATGTAAGTCTTGGTGTGGTATTTGCTTTCCACAGGTGAGACAATTGTTAACTTTTTCAGACATCAGTTACTGCAAGAAAAAAGAATCCCTGACAGGGTACTTCGCTTTAGACATTTTCAGCTGTAATTCAAACTCTGGTAGCGAACGATCAACACACTTGCGAACTGCTTCTGCTATGGGCCCCACTGCAAGAAAGACTGATGTAATGGCGTCGGCTGCCTTCCTTTATAGCACTGATGATCTGACGTCATCCAGCAAGCAACAGCAGCCAATGCAGAAAAACATTGACTCTGGTATTCGGGCCGGCCGAGGGCAACCACAGCGGGGATAACCCACAGGTGATGACTGCAACAGTGAAACATGAAGAAAACTGATTATTCTCCAGTCATCTGGGAAATGCCTCTCTCTCCATATCATGATAAGTACTCTTAAGGGGTATATGTCCCCTAATTCACCCAATATCTTGAGCTATTCTGACTTATCTGAGCCTGCTGTTTTCCTAACTTCATTGTCCTAAGAACTTTTTCCATCTGCCTTTCATGTTCTCTGGGTTAGTGAGCAGATTGCTGCTGGTATCCCTTATAAATGACATCGGACAAGTATCTTGATTTTTCTTTCATTCCCTTGCAAACAAAGACATTGTGGCATAATGGTCAAGGCCTTCATCTCAATGGTACAAAGGTAGAGGGGTTTGATCCTGACCTTCTGTATGGAGTTTATACATTCTCCCTGTGTCTGTATGGGACTCCTTCTAAAAACATGTTGGGTGTTTCCATATCAAGGAAGGTGTGTAGGTACTGCATTCAAGCCCTGCTTCCCAGTTGAAATTAAGAGGTATGCCAACAGGAAACACACAAACTTGAATGGGGTTGTGTGCATCAGTACAGACTCCAGGTGGTATTTATAGGGGGAAGAGTCATGTGGGCCAACCACTTTAGGCATCAACTGTGGTGTTCACCACCATCTACACAGGAGAACTTAGACTGAAGGCTGTTTCAAAGCTAGACACTTGGTGTAAAAATTGGCTTTAGTTCATTTAGTCACATCAGCTAGTGTCACTAACCTAAGATTATGTAAAGTCTGGCAAAGGGTAGCAGATCAGCTTTGAAGGACAACTGACATACCAGTATCTAACAGTTCATGTAGCCCCAGTTTTATGTAAATGGATTTATGTGACCCTGACAGCAGATATGATATCATATGCTGCGCCAGCTGTAGTGTGCAGGTATCTCCCACATGAACCCATATATAAAAAGCATCACAGTAGTCAAGATGTGAAATTACTAGTGCAAAGGCTGAAACTTGCAATGAGGCTGGAGCAAGACATCTCTACTCAAAGATGCACAAAGATGGAAAGCTGAATTGCTGAGATATGCATGAACAGATACATGTATTATCACATACAAAGGTAGCTTTATTGCTACTGTGACCTAAGCTGTACTGTTTGATAAGTAACTCATCTGTACTAGTCCCAAGCAGCATGTCTTGTTTCCTGGAAGTTGAACAGTTATATCATCTCCTGTCGCACAGCCTTGCTAACACTTGGTCTACTCCTGGATTTGGTTTCCATGTTATACTGTAACAGCCCTTCCCTCCACCCAGCATAGGTGAGCCAGCAAAATGATGCTCATTCTCAGCCACCCAGCCAACTCCTTAAGAGCATATTTTCCTAAAGCAAACTGTAAATATTATTGCATTTCTAGTAAAATAAGTCCTAATAGTGGCTTATAATAGTCTGTTGTATTCATCACAGCAAAAGACAATACAGTGGGCTAGTCACTTTTACAGTGTCCTTCCTTTCCTTTTTTGGAAACAAAAAGTGGATCAGTTTTCCTGGTAGGAAATGATGTTCCCCTTTCTTTCTGGTGGTTTTAAAATACAACCAACAAATAGCCAAACTGCCTGAGAAAGTCTACTGAGAATCAAATATAAATGAGGGATCTGTTTTTCATGATGCATTCTCTTTGTGAAAGACTGAAAGAAGATTTGCACATAAGGGCTTGTAACCCTGAAATCATTCATTTAGTGTTTCCAGGAGAGGTACTGTATCTCCAATGAGTCAGCCAACTGAAATTCAAGTAGAGAGAGTCCCCCTTCCCCTGTGCCAGCTTGATCATCAGATTTCTGGATTTTTCTCACTTAGATCACTGCAATCTCCTTCCTGAATGGGCTACCAGTCTCTCTCCTGGCACAGTGGAATAGGGACAGTGGGTCTTAAGAAGGGGGCAGAGAGGAGCCCAATCATTCATAGCTCATACTTGTTTCTGCAGTGTTTTTTCCCCATTAATGCTATGTCCCCAACATATTGAGTGACATTCTATGAGAAAATGCATACAATGGATGCTACAAAGAAACTGCCTCCACCTGCATGGCAATGCCCCCCCCCACCAAACAGCTGTCCACCACACATTACCAGCCAACACCTCCTTTTTCGCATCATCTCCAGTCTCATCACCTCAGTTAAAACACTGGATGCAACTTCAGCATGTCTCCATATCTTACCCCCCTTAAGAAAGGTAAGCAGGCTTAGCTGCATCACTCCTCTCTCACTCCTAATTGGCTCTTGCAATACCCAGGTTTTGAACTGAACTGATGTAGTCTGGGCTCCAGTCATGGATTTTCCCCATGTGCGACAAAGCTCAAGGAAAGTGAGTTTCTCCAGCATGAGATTTACATCCTGAAGTGCAGAAAAATGTTTCCTTTGTAGCAATGCTGAACACCTAAAGGCTTTGATAGTTGTATTAGCTATTACCTTTTACCTTAAATAATCAAAGATTTTAGAAACTGGCAATTCAATAGGTTCATAGGTAGATACTAGGCTATCGGCCCTAGGACCCATACAAGCCTAGCCAAAAAATGTACCCTGGCTTTTGCCACCCAAGAAAATTATTTTCCTGTGTCCCTGTCGAGCAGAGCCACAGAAGTGATCCCTGGGGTGAATTTCCCATTTCCCATCCAATCATCAAGATTTTTCTTGAAGAGTGCTAATGAGGAGCTCTGTTTGACATAGATAGGTAGTCTGTTTCAGAGTATGGGAAGTCTCTGGGACAGGAATCTATCCCTCCAGCATGTTCTGTTTACTGTGGTGACAAGGTTTAGGTCCCTAGAGCATGCAGCTTGGAGGGATTGGGATTTCTTTAAGTGGAGCATGTCCAACAGCTCTGGGTTTGACATAGTTTTGTTTGTTAGGCAGAGATCGCCCCTGAGTAGGTGATATGTGATGGAGTAAAGCTGTAGTTTTTTGAGACGGTCTGCATAGGGCATCTGTTTGAGGCCAGTAATCCTCTTTGTGAGGTATTTCTGTGGTCTTTCCAGTTGTTGTAGATGTCTTGTGAGGTACATACCAAAAGGGGCGTTGTACTCTATAATGGGTCTAATGAGTGATGAGTAGAGGGGGACAATGACCACTTTTTTTCCTGGATGAGGATCCTTTTGTGATGAGATGAGCCACGTAGAAGGATTTCCTGACCACTGTGACGATGTGATTATCAAAGGAGAGACTACTGTCTACCTGTGTCCCAAGGTCTCATCACATTTTCGGCATTAAGTAGACTACCAGCTATGTGGTAGTTCATGGGTACAGAATTTTTACCAAAGGGGATGACAATACACTTTCTGGCACTGAGCTTCAGGCCATGGCTTTGACAACAGGTATCTGTCTCAGTGAGGCCCTTTTGTAGTTTGTCCACATCATTAGGAGTTTCGATTATGGCTCCTAGTCTGCCGTCATCTGCAAACTTTGTTAGCCAAAGACCTTCTGTGTTGGCCTGCACTTCAGAGAAGTAGATACCAAACAGGGCAGGACCCAGGACTGAACCCTGTGGTACTCCACTTGTCACTGGTCTAATGTCGGATTTGGAATCCGCTACTTTCACAGTGTGGGTTCTGTCCGTGAGCCAGTTGGCAACCCATCTTGTGACATAGGGATTTACACCTAGTTTAGTGAGCTTATCTATAATTCCAGAGTGGAGGATGGTGTCGAAAGTCTTGGCGAGATCTAGATAAGCTGTGTGAACCATTTTACCCTCATCTATGGCTTTGGTGACTGCTTCAAAGAAGTCAATCAGGTTTAGGAGACATGATCTGCCTTTTACAAAGCCAAACTGGGTAGGGTCCAGAGTTTGGAGATTACCAATGTCTTTGCAGACCAGGCTCGTCAGGCTAATGGGGAGGTAGTTCCCGGGGTCCGTCGTGGCTCCCCCTTTGTGGAGTGGGATAACCATCACGGTGCACCATTCAGTGGGTACAAAGCCTGAGGTGAGGCTATGATTGAACATGGTACTTAGGTAGGGTGCCAGTTCATTCTGTAGTTCACGTGGAACGCACCCTGGGATATTGTCAGGTCCCATGGATGCTGTGTTCTTGGCTTTGGAGAGTGTGTTTTTTACCTGTGCAGCCGTGATTACAGGAACTTTGCATTCTTCCGGTATAGAGATGGGCCCTCTAGGGGGTGAGAGGGGGGTAAAGTTAGTACTGAACCTATCTGCTAGGATGTTGGCAATATCAGTTGGTTCTGCATATTTAGTGCCATTGTGCTGCAACTCAGAGCAGATCTGAGTGTTCCCATTTAGATTCTTGACATAGCTATAGAATGCTTTGTGGTTGTCTTTAGAGTCAGTGACAATTTTGTTTTCATAACTAGCTTTGGAGGATTTTATGAGGGATCTCAGCTTCTTACTGAGGTTTACCAGGGAGTTCCTCCAGTCATGGGATTTTAGTCTTTTTTGCAACAGTTTCTTTTTTCTGTTGTCGAGTTTGTTTACGGCAGAGGACCACCAGATTGGCTTCCTTTTTTTGGAGGAAAACATATTGGTTCTATTAGGGATAGCATGATCCATGCACTCGTGTAAGTGCTTATAAAGTGCATTTGTGTAGGATTCGGCAGTCATACCTCTATTGTCCATCTGCATGGGTGTCATGAAGTTTGCCACTTCTGTCTTAAGAAGTGTGAAGTTGGCTTTGGAGAAGTTTTTTACGATGGTTTCCCTAATTGGGGGTGGGGTGGGATGTGGATGTCTAGGCTGATTAGCTTGTGGTCGGATCTGACCAACGAGGAATTGACCTCTGGTGTGGAACACCGGTTTCCCATGTTGGTAATGACCAGGTCTAGGATATTGCTGCCCCTGGTGGGGGTGTGAATAAGTTGATCCAAGGCGGTGAAATTTATGAATTCTAGAAAACGTAGAGCAAAAGAGTTGGTACATGAGTAGTTTTCCCAGTTAATGGTGGGGTAGTTGAAATCGCCCATTATTAGGGTGTTGGGTTGTACCCTAATACTTTCCAGTGTATCAAGAAATAAGGAGTGTGAATCCTGGGGCATGGTGGTGGGGTCTGTAGCAACCTACAATTTGGATTGCGGTCTTGCCCAGAGTTAGTTGCACTTGGATAATCTCGGATGCATTATGCTGTGCAACTAGCCTGGAGGTGTGGATATCCTTAATGAATATGGACATGCCTCTGCCTTTAGTGCTTCTTTCTGGGTTAGGTGGCCGAAAGGTGTGGTATGAATTGAAGCCTGGTAATGCAGGGGTGCTCTCTGGAGCTTTGAACCAGGTCTCTGTCACTGCACAGATGTCAATGTTCTCCATTTTAAGGAGTGCCTCGAGTGAGTGCATTTTGAGGTTTAGACTTCTAGCATTGAGTAGCATTACCCTCAGATTTTGCTTGCTTGTACCTGTATCCGGAATCCTAAGGGCGACAGGTGCAGGCCATCTCTGGCAAAGCATCGTGGACTGTCAATCATGTCGTCCCAGGCAGACAAATCCTGGATCCCCTTAGAATGACAACAGAAGCTTAGCCAATTGTTGAAGTCAATCATTTTGTCCTTGTACTGTGGTATCATTCTGGGTGATGACAGGATGCTACTCAGGGTTAGGGTCATACCTGCCTGGGATACAAGATCGGAGAGTTCCTCCATGTCTCTTTTCATGTAGTCCAGGGAGGTATGTCTCAGGTCATTCACACCAACATGGACAATGACAGTGTCATATTTGTACTTATTGTGGAGTGACCTGAGTGCATGTGTTATGTGGCGGATCCTGGCACCTGACAGGCAGCTGACAGTAACTTTCTCCTTGTTTAGTCTAGTGAGTGGAACATCAGTGTGCCTGACTATAGAGTCACCTATGACTAGAGTGTTGGGTACATTGTTATGCCTTATGGGCTGTGGCTGAGTGGCACACTGAATTTGTGGGCTATGTGTCATTTGGGTTGTGTTGGGGGATGGAGTCTGCTTGCGTTTATGCTTTGGATGTCCCTGATGCTTGGGCAGGTTTTTATTGAGAGCCTCCGCGAATGTAGGTGTGTGTTTTGTGTTTCTATGTGTGTGTTTTGGTGGTGTAAGTTTTGAGGGACTATGTGATGAGTGTGGTGTGGTGCAAGTGTTTACCTTCTCCTCTTGACTGTCTAGTCCAGTCTTTGGTAAACAGAGCTTTGCTTCCAGTTTGGCTATATAAGTGCATCTCTCATAGGCTGTAGTGTTGGGTGGTAGGAAGAGAGGGTTGTCTGTGTACATGAGCCAGTTGCTGCATTGCCTCAAGATGCCCATATTCATCAGGTAGACAGGAGAAATCACTGGGAGCTGACCCTTAGACATGCCTGGATAAGTGCTTATTTATTAAGTACTAAAAACTGCTTTCCACTAGACAAGTGAGGAAAGTTGAGTGCTGTAGTAATTTGCAGCTTATGTAGTGCTTACAATGAGTTCTGAACAAGTGCTGAGTTCAAAGAAACAGATTTGAGTGCTGAAACTAGAAACCTGGCTAGTTATAAGAAATAAAAGTAAGCTAAAAGGCTTCCATCCAACACAGAAGGGCTTGGGGGCTCAGAAGCCTACAAACAGTCTAGACCACTTAACAGGAAAGGCAGGAAACAAGCTTAAATTTTTTTTTTGTTCTCTTTCCCAGATGCTCTCTTTGTACACAGTAGGAGTGCCTGAAATCAGAATATGATCTCACTGCACTCAGTTGAGTGAGCAAATAAGATGGGCCCAGAAGGAGTATCCAAACAAAACTTTACAAGAGGGGCAGGCAGTTTCAAAGCCACTAAGATTAACACCAAAACAAAAACAGGGAGGGTGGGTGAGAAACCTAACTGAAGAACAGTCTCAAAACTTCCAGTTCAGTTAATAATCATGCAACACAGTTAAATCAATTTAAATACTGTATTATTTGAAAAGAAGTGCAGATAAAGGTACTTAAATTCTCTTATATGTCCAGATGAATACAGCTAGATGTTAGCCGGCCAAAGCTGAGGTTTTAAGCAGAAAATATTTCAAACTGTACCACTTAAATAGGCAAGGACAGGAAATCAAAGAATGTGGCTACCCCCACACCTGCAATTACTAACAAATAATAAAATTCAAGAAAGCACTGACTGAAGAGCAGAGTCAAAACTTCCAGTTCAGTTAATATTCCTGCAACACAGTTAAATCAATTTAAATACTGTATTATTTGAAAAAAGTGCAGATAAAGGTACTTAAATTACCTTAAACTTCCAGTTGAATACAGCTAGATCTTAGCCAGCCAAAGCTGAGGTTTTTAAGCAGAAAATATTTCAATCTGTACCACTTAAATAGGCAAGGACAGGAAATCAAAGAATGTGGCTACCCCCACACCTGCAATTACTAACAAATAATAAAATTCAAGCAAGCACTGACTGAAGAGCAGAGTCAAAACTTCCAGTTCAGTTAATAATCCTGCAACACAGTTAAATCAATTTAATCTTTATGAAACAAATTTATTCCTCTTTGGCAAGTAGATTTCCCAGTAGGGGGTACTCTATTTTCTTTGAGAATGGTTATGTGAATGGAGAAGGAAGCACTGCTATACATGTCTAAGAAGTTGCAAAGTATTCACAAAATGTGGCTTAAGAAAACAGTTCCTCTCCTATGATTGTTTTTTCAGCAAAGTGCATAGTAAGATAAAGTACTGAAAATGTTATCTAAATCATTTATAAGGCTACAATAGGCTTCATTTGGGAAGAACTGAATAATTTAATCTAGTTATGATCAGCATCTATGCAAAGAATTGAATGATTGTTTATCTTTAAATATGTTATCTGCCATGAAAAATGTGCTGAAAGTGCTAAGTCTTATGGATGTTTCCATGTATTGATATTGCAGACTCTGGTATTAAAAATGAAAATGAAGTATAAAATACACAAGCAAATCTCTGAATTGCATAAGGGGCATTCAAAAACCAAACTGGTGATCAAAGATATTTGCTGCATTCAGAAGGCCAATGATGCCCTGATTCACTAGATGGCTAAGATGAAGTGATACACACTGAACTATTACTGTGGTTAAAATATAGATAAAGCAATGGGAGGTAGGTTAAACAGTGGTATTTGAAGTGAAACTTGCTAGAGAAAGATGTTATCTGAATTTAACTTAATGTTTCCAAGAGTATTCAAAACTTCACTGAGAACATAAGGACACAAAAATCCACATCATCTGAAGAAGCATGAACCGCTGGTATAGTACAT
Organism: Protopterus annectens; assembly: GCF_019279795.1. NCBI lineage: Eukaryota > Metazoa > Chordata > Ceratodontiformes > Protopteridae > Protopterus > Protopterus annectens. Next base: position 474,453,584 of record NC_056748.1, read on the forward strand.
AAGACTGATCTTTCATCAAACTATCAGATAGGTAATAAATGCCATTATTGAATTTAGAGCAATCGGGGCGGCCACAGTGGTGCAGCGGTTAGCGTTGCTGCCTCACAGCAAGAGGTTCTCCGGTTCGATTCTCGGCTGGGGTGCCTTCTGTGTGGAGTCTGCATGTCCTCCCTGTGGTCACGTGGGTTTCCTCCGGGTGCTCCGGTTTCCTCCCACATCCCAAAGACATGCTGTAGGTGGATTGGACACTCTAAATTGGCCCTAAGCATGAGTGTGTGCGTGTGTGTGCCTTCTGTTGAAGGTTGGGCGCCTGGCTGGCAACTCGACACTGTAAAACTCCACTGCCAATCATGAGCGGACAGGTGATCCACTGTGGCGACCCCTAACCGGGAAAAGCCGAAAGAAGAAGAAGATTGAATTTAGAGCAATCACAGCTCCACAAGACTGCAGCTTTAAAGAAGTAAAATGCCATATCTGCTGAAATTTGGGATAAATGAAATGAGCATGTTGTAGGAAAATACATTCTCAAGTTAATAAATAAAGTTGTTGTGAAAACAGTACAAAATACATTTTTAAAAAGGAAATAGAACTAAAGGGAAAGAGTTATCTTTATCTTTTCTTTTCTGATAAATAAGAAAACTGAAATGGAAAATGACATAGGGATAGTGTTATACATTATGTCCGACAAAATGCCTCAGTATTTCCTAAAAAACTTCTAGTCAGAACAGTTAAACACACATGGAAGATGGTATACATTCATGTGTGTGAACACACATTTCCGACTGTCCAGTTCTGCAAAACGTTTTGCCGAATTCCTTCACTTCAACTACCCTAAATGTCATAAATATGTCGAATTCGACATTCCCGGATCACTCCACCGCCGAAACGAGTGCTACCATGGGTCAAAAAGGGGGCGAGGTTTTGTAATATGGTGGTTTTTTTTCACAGTTTTCGACTTTTGCAGTTCGCGATTCGTGGAAGCCACGTTGCAAATGTGGCCATCAAAACGTTTGAATGTATACCATGGAAGATAGTTTATCAGCAAGGGTCAGACTGTGTGTACAGGATACTAAAAAAAAAAATAAACTAGTTGCCATTAGCAGAAGTGCTTAAAGAAGATGGTCCTTTGTGGGAGGGGGGTGGATGGAATTGTAAGAATTTGTCTATCTGATGGCCTGAAATAATTTTCAGGTCTTCTAGAAACCAATGAAACAAAAGTCCATCATGAACACAACGGAATCAAGAAAACAGAGATGGATTGGACACATGTCCAGCAAAGGAGATTGAAGGACATCCCATGTCATGATCTGGCCTGGAATCAACAAGGAAAAAAAAGAGGAATAGAGGCTATGATGGGGAATTGAACACTCAATGCAGAACTACAAGACAGTCTGCAGATAAGGAAAAGCAAAGAAAGCATTGCAAAACAGAAAAAAAGATGGTGCCTGCAGTAAAGGCCATCTACTCCAACCAGGGCAAGGAGGAATACGTACCAAGTAACTAATCAAAAATCTTGGTGTTGCTGTAAGATACAAACAGCACATTCAGAAATTTTAGCACAATAACTATGTAAAGGAAAGGTGATTTCAAGAATCAGATTCTATGTTTCTTCAGAATGCAACCAAGGGGCGTCCTATGCAAATCCCAGATGTGATTTACTAAATAGATTAGCCCCAGTTTCATTTTGTGTTGAAGAGGCATGCATCATTCACAGAAGGTATAGTAATCAACTGAAAGCCAAAGTACGGAGGTATTCATCATAAGGAGGAAAACAAATCTTAGCACATCTTTGCCGATGGATAATCTACCTTTATTCAGTTAAGCCCATTCATTCTGGTGCAATAAGAGCCAGGTATCCCCGAGATGAGTAAGAACCCTACAGCCCATTTGCTTCTGTCTGAGAACCTCCATCAGTGCTCCATTCCTCAACAGGACTTAGGCCAGCTTGCAAGTCCTGGGGGCAGACTATTGTCTTCGCATGGGAGCAAGCATCACCCCCCCCGCAGCACCGCCGAGCCCACAAGTCACTACCTCTTCAAAGGGAAGGGTATCTTCCTTCACATGCTACTTTCTCTTTGCTTACTTAGTGCAAATACACTAATGGCAACATGAGATCGCACAGCTTAGGACTCCATTGTGTGAGCATCTAATGCTCCTCCTACGTTTTATCCATGTGGGGAACCACAGCCAACTCCATCCTCAGGATGGGTGGACCAGCAGCAGTGACTCGCTCTCATCCTTTGTGGCCATCTCCTACAGACATCTGATCTGCTAGAGGAGTTCATATCACCAGCAATATAGTCAGGGCTTGCACTGGTTTACAGACATCTCTAAAGTAAAATGCCCTGAAAATCTACAAAGACTCTCTGTACTTTCATCTCTTTCAGTTGATGTGCAGATACCTTTATTTGGAGGTCAATTACCCTGTACTGTAACATCATTGAAATGAGCTCCCCAAGAACACACTGATGAATCTGCTGTTAAAAAGAAATTATGTACTTACCATAACGTTCCATCTGAGTTGCTTTTCATTTGTCTTCAACCTGTGGAACTCTGATCCAGCATGGATCTGACTTATCTGAATACTCCAGCATTGGATCCAAAATCCAGCTCCTCTCCTAGCCATAATTCCCTGCTCTCCCTCCTCCCCTAAGATCGAATTTGTTGCAGAACAGCACCAACCCCTTAAAGCATAAATATATCCCTGACCAAAAAAAGGCAGTGACACACCCAGACTCAGCTCTAGCCAAGGAAAAAAAGCCTATGGCTGCCTCTGTCCAGTCCACTACACAGCCAAAAAGGCAGGGGGGAGGAGGGAGTGACGGTTGAAGACAAATGAAAAGAAACAACTCAGATGGAACGTTATGGTAAGTACATAACTTCTGTATCTGAAGTTGTTGTTTTCATTTAGCTACCATAACCTTGGGAGGTCCTCATGGAAGGATGTTCCAGAGCACAGCTGAGCCAAAAGATGCCCTGCTCCTGGAAAGAATACCCAGTTTGTAATGGGAAACAAATATATGCAGAGAGGATCAGGTAGCAGCAGAACAAATATCATCAATAGGAACCCTGGACCAAAAGGTTGCAGAAGTAGATACTGACCTTGTGGAATGCACCTGGATGGGACCCAGTAGAGACAAACCCTTGGAATGATAGGCCAAAGAAATACACTCAGAAATCCACTGAGCAAGAGTAACCTTAGAAACAGGCTGTCTCAAACGAGGCTTGGAGAAAGACACAAAAAGCTGATCCGAATTTCACAAATTTTTGGTTCTATGCAAAAAGAAACGCAGTTGCCTCTGAACATCAAGTAAGTGTAATTTGTATTCCCCTTTGTTCTGGTAATTCAGGAAGAAAATTGGCAAATTAATAACCTGGTTAATGTTCAGTTCAGAAGCCACTTTCGGTAAGAAGGATGGGTTAGTCCAAAGACATACGCTGTCTTTATGAAAGATCAAATAAGGGCGTTTGATACTCAAGGCCTGTAGTTCCGAACCCTCTTGGCCAAGGTAATAGCCACCAAAAAAGCCATCTTACAAGACAAGAACTGCAAATCAACAGTGGCAGCTGGTTCAAATGGAGGAGAAACCAAGGCCTGTAAGACTAAGGTCAGATCCCAAGGAGGCAAGAAGTCCCTTCAAAAAGGCCTTGCAGAGTTTGGACAAAGCCAAGGAAGCTGAATTCTCACCCACATGGAAATTAGAAATCTCTGCCAAATGAACCTTAATAGCAAGAAAAACTAGCCCCATTATTAAAAATATGGGGTAGAAAATCCAAAATGGCCGGAACTGAAGCTATGAAAGGATCCAGATCATGCTGAGAAGCCCAGATAGAAAAACATTTCCACATGCTGGAATAGAGCTTCCTGATAGAAGCCATTTGAGCTTCAACCAAGATCTTTTTGACAGGAGAAGAGAGCCTGGGAATCCTGGCCATCAGGGAAACTGGAGCAGCCAAGCTGTGAGCTTCAGGCTGACTAAATCCAGGTGAGGAACTCCTGACGGGTGCATGATCACATCAGGGACTAGATCCAGGGTTCAGGGAGGACACACTAGATGAGAACTCAGAGTGGGGAACCAAACTTGACAAGGTCAGAATGGGGCAATGAGGGTGACTATGCTCTTCAGCCACTGTGCTTTCTGAATAAACTTGGAGATCAGAGGAAGAGGAGGATAAGCATAAAGTAGACCGGAGGGCCAAGCATGGACTAGAGTATCTCTGGGTGACTCCCTCGGGGGGGGGGGGGGATCAGAGTGAAATACTCATTGCACTTCACTTTGGAAGGAAAGGATAAGACATTGCAGAAAGGATGGCCCCACTTCTGGAAAATCCTGTCCACTACTGACTGATTCAGAGACCACTGGATGCAACTTCAGCATGTCTCCATATCTTACCCCCCTTAAGAAAGGGAAGCAGGCTTTGCTTCATCACTCCTCTCTCACTCCTAATTGGCTCTTGCAATACCCAGGTTTTGAACTGAACTGAGGTAGTCTGGGCTCCAGTCATGGATTTTCCCCATGTGCCACAAAGCTCAAGGAAAGTGAGTTTCTCCAGCATGAGATTTACATCCTGAAGTGCAGAAAAATGTTTCCTTTGTAGCAATGCTGAACACCTAAAGGCTTTAATAGTTGTATTAGCTATTACCTTTTACCTTGAATAATCTAAGATTTTCACCTTTTTGGAGATTCCAAAATTCAAGATGCTAACTCTTCACCAATTACTTCCTATGCTAGGCAAAGATGCCTGGTTGGCAACACTAGATTTAAAAGAAGCACACCTGCACATCCCAATCAGGGAATCTTGCAGAAGATACCTACGCTTCAAAGCAGGCTATATGCACTATCAGTTCTCTGCACTGCCCTTTGGATTATCAACTGCACCCAGGGTATTCACAAAGTGCCTAGCTCCAGTTATTGCATTTTGCAGGCAAAGAAATATTAAAATATACCCATACCTGGACGATTGTCTAATTCAGGCAGAAATCCAGGACATACTTTTGAATCACCTGCCCTTTGTACAAAGGGTTCTAAATTGTCTGGGGTACACCATAAATGAAAAGAAATCACACCTGGTACCCTGTCAACAAATTATATTCCTGGGAGCACGCTTGAATATAACTTCCCAGATGGCTTACCTCACACCAGAGAAAACAAATTTGACAACCTACTTCAAACAAGTAGCCATAAAAACCCTGCTATCTGGAAAACAAATACTGCAAGCCTTAGGGTTCATGGCCTAATGCATTCTTATAATTCCATATGCAAGACTGCATATGAAGAAACTACAGTGGTATCTAAAACGTGTATGGTGTCAACATTCTCAAGATTTAGAAGCAATGATTCCTATCATACCTTGCCTACTCCTAGAGTTCCTTTGGTGGGCACAGGCCTGCCACCAAAACAAGGGGCTACCTTTCACACCACCCCCTGCTGCCCAAACCCTAACAACAGACACATCAGACTATGCCTGGGGGGAGAGGAGGCTCACCTGGCAGGGAAGTGCATTCAGGGCAAATGGAACCCAAGTCAAACGCACCTGCATGTCAATCAAAAAGAAATGTTTGCTGTACAGAATGCTCTGACAGCCTTCAAGGACCACATTCTTCCAGGACAACTAATGGTAAAGACAGACAACACCACTGATATGTGGCACATAAACAAGCAGGGGGGTACACATTCTTACCCCCTCCGGCAGACTAGCCATGGCATTGTGGAACACAGCCTTGAGCTACCAAGTGCACCTACAAACTCAATTCCTGCCAGGAAAATTAAATACACTTGCAGACGGACTAAGCAGAAACCTCATGGACCCACATGAGTGGAAACTGGAGCCAAGGATTTTCAACATGCTGACAAGCAAATGGGGGAGCCCAGATATACACATTTTTGCCTCTCCCCAGAACTACCAACTGGACAAATTTTGAACAAGGACTCCCCACAAACAAGCCTGGAAAGTGGATCCTCTGTCCTTCAGCTGGAAAAACCTATCAGTCTATGCCTTCCCCCCTCTGCCTCTGCTTTCCAAAGTACTACTAAAAATCAAACAGGACAAACCAAGGATGATTTTGATTGCTCCAGACTGGCCACGCCAACACTGGTACCCCCTCCTGTGCAGTGTGCCACGGTTATCCCCATGGCACCTGCCTCAGATTCCTTCCCTGTGGTCTCAGCAGGAGAACCAGATTCTGCTCCCTAAGCTTCTAACACTGAACCTTGCAGCCTGGCTAATTACATAATCTCTCCTTTACCATCCCTCAGTAAACCTGTGATGGATATCATTTTAGAGGCAAGGAGGCCCAGTACTAGAAAATCTTATGCTGAAAAATGGAAAATATTCTGTCGCTGGAACCAATTTACCTCAGATTTTACAATATTTAACGGAGATGCTTCACAAGGGCCTGTCTTTTTCCTCCATTAAAATCCATGCCTCAGCCATTTCAGCTCATTATAACAGAACCTCCCCTCTTCTCATCCACTGATCAAGCAGTTCCTCAGAGGGGCCAAACATTTGAGACCACCCAGGAAAGATCCAACCCCAGCCTGGGACCTTAACTTTGTTTTGGAGAAACTCACTCTACTCTCCTTTTGGCCAATTTTAGTATTTAAATAGTGAATTGTTTGTGTGAATGTTTATGTGGAAATTGTTCTGAAGAAGCTCATATTTATGAGTGAAAGCGCTTAACTTCAATCGATTCATTTTTTGTTTTTTGTTTTTGTATTCTCCACAATAAATGTGTTCCGCTTGGTGCACAAGTGACTGGCACGCTTATTGATCTCACCGAGGCTGCCTATTGTTTGATTTAGTCATTTATTCCATTTGGTGTTGGATTAAGAAGGGACAGCAACCAATGCAGGACCCAAGACTTTGTTAATTAGGCCGACTGAAGGCTACCCGCAAGCAGATAATCCAAATGTAATGACTGCAACAGTGAATATAGTCAAACATCTACATTTATGGTAAGTGTACACAACTGTACTTTTTCATCAGCAAATTGACATGTCTCCGTTAGTGGTTTGGAGATCTGATTAATAGATGCTCGGGAGAAGAGGTCCCAACACTGTGCTCAAAGGAGCACCGCTGGTCACATTTTTTGCTTTCTTAGATGTCACTTGCAACTTTAAATATGTGGGCACATACTATCAGCCAGTTTCTTATCAACTTGCGACAAAAAAGTCTATATTTAGGCTTTAAAATCTACATTTCCAGAAAAAATAATATGATTAGATCACCAATAAGGACACTTAAAAATAAGAGGAAAAATTCCCAATCCTACACAGAAACTAAGCTCCAAATACTCTTCTTTTAACCATAGTAAATTAGTTTATGGAGAATACTTCCTGTGTAGAATGGTGCATTTTTTTAATTTACAATTCCAGCATGAGTGGTAGTTATTTTTGCAAAGGCGTTGGGTGCATCCAGGCATGTTATTAAAAAAACTGCATGGCTGCTATCTACAGCTTCAGTGATTTTTTAAGACATTTACTAAACTAAGTAGACATCTGCGGTGGTGGTGCTGCGGTAGCGTTGTCGCCTCACAGTAAGACGCTGTCCGGATCGACTCTCAGCTAGAGCGTCTTCTGTGTGGAGACATGCATGAATGGGCGTTCCTTCATTGAAGGTTGTGCGTCAGGGCTGGCAACTCGGTATGTAAAAATCAACTGCCAATCATTAGCGGACCGGAGTTCCGCTGTGGCGACCCCTAACCGGGAAAAGCCGAAAGACACAACAACAACTAAACTAAGTAGACATGATCCCTCTGACAAAACCATATTATTTTGTATCTAGAGCAGTAAGTTTGTATATATCAAAGCTTATGAAACCAGATATAATATGTTCCATTGCTTTCCAAATTAGGCATGTTAGACTGATTAATCTACAGTTTCCAGGATGTGAAGTGGGGGCCTCGTTATGGAGGGGGCACAAAGTCAGCCATTTTCCATACATCAGGTACATTCCCTGTGGCTATGCTCAAGTCGAACCGTTTTAGGAGGGTTTCAGATAGGGTGCATTTGGCACTGTTGATTAAGCAAGTAAGTATTACTGCTAGGGCCCATAGAGGTGGTAGTTTTAGCTTTACATTGTATAGTTAGCAACTGTTTCATAATCTTGTGGGGGGCCTCTGTAATTTTTAAAATTTCACAGTATGTTTTTGGTGTGAAACTGGCACTAAAGTTATCTAGAAGTGTATATGCAATACCTACAGGGGCAAAGTAGGTAATACCATCATGAATTAATTAAGTGTACTGCTTACTGCTATTTCTTAATCATCCAAAGTGGTTAAAGAAGGATTTATAACTACCATTAGCTTTGGATGCTAATTTTAATTCATGTTTCAATTTGATCTTTCTTATTATACCCTTCAAACTTTTGTTGATAATTTTCATAATCAGATAGAGTTTGATATAAAAGCCTTAATAAGCTTGTTTTATTATATGGCTTATTAATGCTGACATTCAACCAAGGTGGTTTATTTTTATGTTCTCCCCTATAGCTAGTTCTGACTGGGAACATTTGGCTTAGCTGTTTGTTGGATGGAGTAAAGTTCATTTTGAATAAGTACAATGTGGACTGGAAATCACACAGTTTTAATAGGTCTGTGTTTTTAAAAGTCTTGAATTCAGAAGTGCTCACTGTGGTTGTCATTAGAGGCCCTAAAGGAAAATATTACCTATTTCTAAATGGATTTGGTCAGAATGAGGATTTTACAGGAGCATTGCAAGTAAATATGATGGAAGTCAGGATGAGGTTAAGAAGGTTTTGACCATTAGTGGGCTGGTTTGCTATTGGTAATAAGGGAGTCCGCATTCAATAAGGCCCGGAATTTTTGGGCATAACCTTCCTTTTTCATATAAATGCTCCAGTTAATTGATGGATAGCTGAAGCCAGCCATCAAAAAGGTATTTCCATTTATAGGCAGTTCAGTAAGCACATTTAGAAATATTTTGTTGTTATCTGGGGGCTATAACAGATTATGCATTAATAATTTATCTTGTTTAGAATAATTTGAATTTCAGTAAGTTGTGTATATCCGTGATGAGTGATAGCTCCACCACTGCCAACCAATAAGTGACGTATTATGGTCTCACCACTGCCAACTAATGTGTAACATCTCCATGCTGGGCCAGTAAAGTACAGTTTTGTACCTACCATAAATGTAGATGTTTGAGTGTATACCCTGCTGCAGTCATCACACTTGGGTTATCCTGCCGTCAGGCGGTCCCACAGTCGGCCCGAATTCCAAAGTCTTGGTCCGGCATTGGTTGCTGTCTCTTCTTCCCTGACATCAGAGTGCCAGGGGTATATCAGAGGCATCCAACGCCATTTTCTTCAGTTTTTCTTGCCCCAGATGTCAGGTGCCCCTAATAGGTAGGCAAAAAAAAAAATATATATATATATATATATATATATATATATATATATATATATATATATATATATATACATATAGCTATATGGAAAATAAAACAAAACCCTTAGGCACAAGCAAATACACCACAGAGGTAGAATAAAATAGAGTGGTAGAGATAAGTTCAGCTAGTTCAGAGGGGATGGAGGGAGGGTAACCTGGACTGCAGCAGGGTATACACTCAAACATCTACATTTATGGTAGGTACAAAACTGTACTATGTTCATTGTGTTACCCTGCTGCAGTCATCACACTTGGGTAGAATCCCAAAGCTAAGGATGGGAGGTGGAGTCAAACAGGGTTAGAGGAGGCTAGAAGGCCCTGCAAAACTGCAGTGGCGAAGCCAGCTCTAGTCTTAGAGTAAAGTGGTAAGTGGTAATGTTTGGTGAAGGTGTGTACTGAACTCCAAGTTGCAGCTTCCAGAATATCCTTGGTTGGCACCCCCCTGAGGAAGGCTGTAGATGTAGCTGCTGCCCTGGTAGAGTGGGGCCTTATGGTAGCAGGAACTGGTTTTCCATGGTGGGTGTAGCAAAAAAGTATGCAATGTCCTATCCATTTGGAAATGGTCTGTTTTGAGATAGCCTTTCCTTGTGATGCTGTAGCATAGGATACAAAAAGCTGGTCAGATTTTCTGAAAACCTTAGTTTTATCCAAGTAGTAACATAGCTACCTGTGAATGTCCAAGGAATGCAGGAGTCTTTCTCCTTTGTTCTGTGGATTTGGAAAGAAGGTGGGTAAATGGATGATTTGATTTAGAGCCACACTGGATACCACCTTAGGCATAAAGGAGGGGTTAGTTCGTAGAGAAACTCTGTCTTGATGAAAAATTAGGAAAGGCTCTACTGCTTTTAGTGCCTGAAGCTCTGAAACTCTTCTAGCTGAAGTAATTTCTAGCAGCAGGGCAGTCTTCCATGATATAAACTTTAAGTCAGCTGAGAAAGCTGGCTCAAAAGGAGGTAGCGTGAGTTTTTCCAGAACAAAGTTGAGGTCCCAAGTAGGTGTTGGTGCTCTTCTGGGAGGCCTAATGTTTTTGGCCCCGCTGAGAAACTGCCTTAGGAGTGGATGTGAAAATAAGGGAAGATCTGTGTTGTAGTGAGCAGAAATAGCTGAGGCATGGATTTTAATAGATGAAAAAGAAAGCCCTTTGTGTAACATCTCAGTTAAATATTGCAGAATCTGAGGTATGTCAGGCTGAAGGGTATTTTGGCCTTTAGCTTGGTTCTAGGCGCAAAACCTTTTCCATTTGTCTGAGTAGGCTTTCCTGGTGCTGGGCCTCCTGGTCTCCAGAATAACATCCATAACAGCTTGTGAGAGAGGAGTTGGCTGGTTGCTTAGGTGATTTGCCATGCAGCCAAGTTTAAGGTTTTGAGCTGGCTGTGTAGAATCTGATTGTCTTGCTGTGTGAGCAGGTGGGTAATTTGTGGTAGAATCCATGGTGGGCTCTGGGCCATATTCCTTAATAGTGGGTACCAGTGCTGGCGTGGCTAATCTGGGGCAATGAGTATCATTCGGGGTCTCTTCATCCTGACTTTCAGTAGCACCTTTGTGAGAAGGGGTAATGGAGGAAAGGCATATACTGCTAGCTTTTTCCAACTGAATGAGAGTGCGTCCACTTTCCAAGCTTGATGGTGAAAAGTCCTTGTGCAAAATTTTGTTAGCTGATAGTTTTGAGGGCTGGCAAACAGGTCTATGTCTGGGAGCCCCCATTTTTGAGCTATCATTGCGAATACTTCTGGATCCAGTTTCCACTCGTGGGGATCCATGATGTTTCTGCTTAGGTCGTCTGCCAATGTGTTCTTTTTTCCTGGCAGGAATTGAGCTTGTAATTGAACTTGGTAAGCCAGAGCTGTGTTCCACAAGGTCATTCCTTGCCTGCATAGAGGGTAGGAGTGTGTACCCCCTTGTTTGTTTATGTACCACATTACTGTGGTGTTGTCTGTCCTTATGATAAGCTGTCCTGGATGTAAGAGGTCCTTGAAGGCTGTCAGAGCATTTTGTACAGCTAGCATTTCTTTTTGATTGATGTGCAGATTCCATTGATCTGCTGTCCATATGCCTTGAACGCACTGTCCTGCCATGTGTGCCCCCCAGGCATAGTCTGATGCATCTGTTGTCATAGTTTTCCTGACTGGGGGTAGGGTGAAAGGCTGATCCTTGTTGAGGTGACATGCCTGTGACCACCCATAGAAACTCCTGTTGAAGGCAAGGAATGAGAGGTATCATTGTTTCCAAGCTGTGGCTGTGTTGAGTCCATACGCTTTTTAGGTACCATTGTAATTTCCTCATATGCAGTATTGCAAATGGTATTAGTAGTATGCAAGATGCCATGAAGCCCAAGGCCTGCAGAATTTTTCTTGCAGGGAGTTGGGTCTTTGTTGCCATTCTTCTGAAGTATTGAGTTAATTGTAGTTGTTTGTCTGGCGTCAGATAAGCCATCTGGGCCATTGTATTCAAGCTGGCATCCAGGAATGTCATATTTTGTGAGGGCACTAGTTCTGATTTCTTTTCGTTTACTGTGTACCCTAGGCAACTCAGAAGATGTTTTACAAAAGCCAGGTGTTGTAAGAGAATGTCCTTGCTTTCTGCTTGGATGAGACAGTCGTCCAGGTATGGGTATATTTGAATTCCTCTTTGTCTGCAGTATACAATTATTGGTGCCAGGCATTTTGTGAAGACCCTGGGCGCAGTAGATAAGCCAAAGGGCAGTGCAGAGAATTGGTAATGGGTTGAACCTGCAATGAAACGGAGGTATCTTCTGCAATTTTGTCTGATAGGGACATGCAGGTATGCCTCCTTGAGGACCAACATTACTAGCCAAGCTTTCTTGCCCAACATGGGAAGAAGCTGCTATAGTGTTAGCATCTTGAATTTGGGTGCTTGCAAGAAGGTGTTTAAAATTGAAAGGTCCAGAATGGGTCTCCAAGCATTGTCCTTTCTGGGGACTAGAAAGAGCCTTGAGTAAAATCCTTGTCCTTGCTCCTGTGTAGGTACCAGTTGAATGGCTCTCATGTCCATGAGAGCTGTAATTTGTTTTTGTGCCTCTGCCCATTGATTTTGTGGCAGGTTTGACATTCCTTTTATCCTTGGCAAGGTGTGGAAATGGAATCTGTATCCGTGTGAGATAATGTCTAGGACTCATTTGTCCTTTGTGACGATGCACCAGTTGTCTGCAAAAAGTGCTAATTTTCCTCCCAAGGGAGCTGCCAAGAGAGTTTTGCTTGGCAGTTTGAGGTTTAAATCATTGTGTTTGCCTTCTAGTAGTTTGGGACCTGTCTTCTCCTCCCTTCTGTGTTGCAGTGCCCCATTGGCGAGGTTTGTAAGGGATTTGTGCTTGTCCTCTGCCCCTTGGGCGCCTGTATTTACCCCTCTGTGGTCTGTCAGAAGCTGGAAAGGACCAATTTTTTGTTGGCCAATTTCTGCTGAAGCATGGGGGCTGTACCTGTAAGAAATCTTTGATGGTCTGCATAGATTTAGCCTTATCCTCCATTTTCTTTAAAACCTCCTCTGCTTTAACCCCAAATAAGACATCCTGCTGTAAGGGTGCATCCAGTAACTTTGCTTTAACATGATCAGGCAGAGATTGTTCCTTTAACCAAGCATGCCTACGTATAACAGACCCAGTAACAGCTGCTCTAGAGGAAGCTTCCAAGGCATCAAAACCACATTGTAAAGTATGTTTGCCCACCTGTTCAGCTGCATGCAACAGATCTTGCATTTCCTTGAATTCAGACTGTTGAGGGTGCGTGCCCATCTTTTGTTTTATTTGAGACATTAGGAATTGCTGGTATTTAAGCATGTGAAATTGACAATTTAGTGCTCTCATAGCTAGAGTAGCTGAGGTGTAAACCTTCTTCTCCCACCTATCTAGTCCTCTGGAGTCCCTTTCTGAGGGTACAGGATTTTTAGCCATAGAATCCTTAGCCCCTTTGGGACCCTGGGAGATAGTCTCTGGATCAGCAACAGGGCTTTTGTAAAGGAATTTGTGTGAGTCAGGCACTCTATAGTATCTATCTGGTTTGGCTGGAGCAGGAGGCAGAGAATCTGGATTTAGACTAGATTCTAAGAAAACATCATCCACAATGTCCAAAACTGGGGGGATAGCAAGTGGTCTGTGCTGGGGGAGTAAAAGAAACTCTCTGAGCCTTTTCTTTGAGTCGGAGTAGTCTTGACCTTCCCAGTGGAAATGTTCCCTCATGGTATGTAAGGTTTCCCCAAAGGAATAATCTTTAGGGGGAGAAGCTGAGGGAATGCAGTCTTCAGCATCAGAATCTTGATAAGGGGGAAAGGAATAATCCTGTTCCTCAAAGGAGCCTGAGGAAACAGACACTTGATCAGAGGAGGCATAATCCTCCTCTTGTCTAGGCCTTTTGTTGGGGGGGGGGTTGGGATCCCCTGATCAAAGAAATCAAATCTTCAGCCATTTTAAGCATCTGTTTCTTAGGCATAGGGCCTTGACCTGGAGACTGAAGTGTAGGCTTTTTTGGTTTTAAAGGAGTCTTAAACTTAGCATAAGATTTTATGGTGAGAGTAGTCGGTCTGAAGACACCTTCAGAAACCGAAGGTGTTTCTACAGCACTGGCTTCCCCTACTGCAAAGTCGTCAATAGGGCCTACAGAAAATGGCTGCATTGGCCTAGAACTCTCTGCTGGAGGATCCAAAGCGGTCTGGGGGTCCAATTCAGCGGTAGCCAGGGGCTGCGTAGGTGCCTCACTGAAAACCAGCGACCGGCCCAGCCGAGGCCTCGGAGTCTGGCTTGGATCTAGGTTGACTGTCTTTATCTTTGCGTTTTTTATGCACGCCGGTAGTCGGTTGCTCCGACGGCATAGTGTAATTAAATTTTCTACCGAAAGTAGTGTCGTGCGAAATCAAAGCGTCACTTTACAGTTCGCTTATTGAACCTAGCACAAAACTGACAACCAGTGACGTCATGGTCTGGGCCTAGGCAAGGTATACAAAAAGAATGAAAGTCCTTATGAGGTATTTGCTTCCCACAAGAAATGCAATTGTTAACTTTTTCTGACATCGGACTGAGGCAAGAAAAGGTTCCCCAATGGGGTACTTAGCTTTGAAGACTTCGGACTGAAACTCGATTCGAAAATCTCAGGTGTCGGCCGAATGGCACTTGCAAACTGCTTCTGCTTCGGGCACCCCGCGGCAAGAAAGACTGAAGAAAATGGCGTTGGATGCCTCTGATATACCCCTGGCGCTCTGACATCAGGGAAGAAGCGACAGCAACCGACGCTGGACCAAGACTTTGGAATTCGGGCCGACTGCGGGACCGCCTGACGGCAGGATAACCCAAGTGTGATGACTGCAGCAGGGTAACACGATGAACATCCAAGGAGCCTGAATCCTCACCACTGACACTGGAGAGGGATGTGCACTTGGAATACAAATGGATGCACTCAGTATTTCCAGATGCAGACCTCTCTTCATCAAACACAATTTCCCTTAAGAGCACACAGGGAACACACTCAGTCTGGGGTCTGAATTCCTCTATAACAGTCTCCCTCCAGGTCCCCAATAAGATTCCCCACTGGTTCAGCAGTAGGGTCAAGCCCTCAGCTGAGCATCCAAGCCAAGACTTCCAGCACCCCCTCTGTAAGCCCAGTGCTTGGTGTTCCTGCTCCAAGTAGCTGACACACACACATTAAGGGATTTGATTTTTTACACACATACACCTGGGAAAGGTTGACACAGATTTACCTGCTGTTCCCCCTTCTGCCCAGAGTATAAGGTAGTTATCACTGCCACCAGACACTCCACAATCAGCTACTCTAAGGCCCTTAACAAGGGTGTCCAGTTATAATGTGTAATATTAATACTACAAAAGGGGTGGTAAGTTGCCCTAGTGACATCCAGGTAACCTCAGATACTGGAATCAAATTTAGATTATATTGAAAAAGAACTGTGCAAACTGGATCCAAACAAGGTGCAGGGAGGAGATGGAATAAGTAACAATGACCTAAGAACACTTCAGCAAGAACTTACACTACCATTATATTTATTATTCACTAAGTCATATAAATATGGGGAGATTCTTCAAGATTGGAGACATGCATTTATTAAACCTGTCTTTAAGGGAAAGGGGAGTAGGACAAACACAGAATCATATAGACCCTTAAGTCTACTTTCATGTTGTGGAAAAATAATGGAGAAGGTAATACTGGATAAGTTATTGTCATAACAGGATAGGTTGGGACTTGAAATCATATATCACCATGCATATGTTGAAAATAGATCTATTACAACCTGTAACATGATGTTCTATAACAATAGAACAGCTATGAATGAAAAATTGTGATGTGATTTATATAAATTAAACTTCAGCATTTGACAGGGTCATACACAAAACACTGATCAATAAATTAGTACAACTAGGTATTGATGTACTGTTGATACGTTGGATAGCTGCATGGCTTACAAATAGGACATGGCAAGTAGCACACACCAACTGGACAGGTGAAATCCTTGGTTACAGTCAAGGTGTCCCACAGGCTCTGTCCATGGCCCTTACTTGTTTAGATGAATCTTTCAGACCTTACTTTTTCATCTGAGGTTTTCTACAGTCTATATGCTGTATTAGTTTAAGGGTGTGCAGTCTTATGCGACCAGCTTATTGTATGTTCATAGGTAGGAACTAGGCTATCGGCCCAAGGGCCTACATAAGCCTAGCCAACAAGGTTCCCTGGCTTACGCCACCCAAGAAAGTTATTTTCCTGTGCCACTGTCGAGCAGAGACACAGAAGTAATCCCCAGGGTGTATTTCCTATTTCCCATCCACTCAAGATTTTTCTTGAAGAGTGCTAATGAAGAACTTTGCATGACATAGATGGGTAGCCTGTTCCATAGTATGGGAAGTCTCTGGGACAGGAATCTATCCCTCCAGCATGTCCTGTTTATTGTGGTGACAAGGTTTAGGTCCCTAGAGCGTGTAGCTCGGAGGGATTGGGATTTTTTTAGGTGTAGCATGTCCAACAGCTCTGGGTTTGACATAGCTTTATATGTTACGCAAAGATCACCTCAGAGTAGGCAATATGCTACTGAGTAAAGCTGGAGTTTTTTGAGGCGGTCAGTGTAGGGCATTTGTTTGAGGCCAGTAATCCTCTTTGTGAGGTATTTCTGTGGCCTTTCCAGTTGTTATAGATGTCTTGTGAGGTACATATCAAAAGGGGCGATATGTACTCTATAATGGGTCTAATGAGTGATGAGTAGAGGGGGAACAGTGACCTCTTTTTTCCCGGATGAGAAACCTTTTGTGATAAGATGTGCCATGTAGAAGGATTTCCTGACTACTGTGGCGATGTGACTATCAAAGGAGAGACTACTGTCCACCTGGGGCCCAAGATCTCTTATCACACATTCAGTGTTAAGTAGATTGCTGCCTATGTGTTAGTTCATGGGTACAGAGATTTTACGAAAGGGGTTGACATTGCACTTTTTGGCATTGAGCTTGAGGCCATGGCTCTGACACCAGGCATCTGTCTCAGCGAGGCCCTTCTGTAGGATGTCCACATAATTTGGGGACTTGACTATGGCTCCTAGTTTGCAGTCATCTGCAAACTTCATTAGACAGAGGCCTTCTGTGTTGGCCTGTACTTCAGAGAAGTAGATACCAAACAGGAGAGGTCCCAGGATGGAACCCTGTGGTACTCCACTTGTCACTGCTTTGAGGTCAGATTTGGAGCCTGCAACTTTTACAGTGTGGGTTCTGTCAGTGAGCCAGTTGGCAACCCATCTTGTGACGTAGGGACTTTTACCTAGTTTAGTGAGTTTAGCTATAATTCCAGACTGGGGGATGGTGTCGAAAGCCTTGGCGAGGTCAAGATAGGCTGTGTGAACCACCTTACCCTCATCTACAGCTTTGGTGACTGCCTCAAAGAAGTCGATCAGGTTCAGGAGGCATGATCTGCCTTTCACAAACCCGAACTGGGTGGGATCCAGAGTTTGGAGGTTACCAATGTCTTTGTTTATGAGTTCCATGATGATACGTTCCATGGCCTTGCAGACCAGGCTCGTCAGGCTAATAGGTCGATAGTTCCCGGGATCTGTGGTGGCTCCCCCTTTGTGGAGTGGGATAACTGTTGCTGTGCGCCATTCAGTGGGCACAAAGCCTGATGCGTGGCTATTATTGAACATGGTGCTTAAGTGGGGAGCCAGTTAGTTCTGAAGTTCATGTAAAATGCAGCCTGGGATGTTGTCCGGTTCCATGGATGCTGTGTTTTCGGCTTTAGAGAGTGCAGCTTTTACCTGCATAGTTGTGATTACAGGGACTCTGCATTCTTCCTGTATAGATATGGGCCCTTTAGGGGGTGGGGGGGTACAGTTAAGCACTGAACCTGCCAGAACTGGCAATATCAGTTGGTTCTGTAATTTTCGTGCCGTTGTGCTGTAACTCAGAGAAGAGCTGGGTGTTGCCATCGAGATTCTTGACATAGCTATAGAATGCTTTGTGGTTATCCTTAGAATTAGTGGCAATTTTGTTTTCATAGCTAGCTTTGGAGGATCTTATAAGGGATCTCAGCTTCTTACTGAGGCTGACCAGGGAGCTCCTCCACTCATGGGATTTTACCCTCTTTTGCAACAGTTTCTTCATTCTGTTGTACAGTTTGTTTATGGCAGGGGAACCACCAGATTGGCTTCCTTTTTTTTGGAGGATAGCTTCTTGGTTCTGTTTGGGATAGCATGATCCATGCACTCGTGTAAGTGCTTATAGAGTGCATTTGTGTAGGATTCAGCAGTTGTAACTGTATTGTCCATCTGCATGGGTGTCATGAAGTTCACCACTTCTGCCTTAAGAAGCATGAAGTTGGCTTTGGAGAAATTTTTTACTGTGGTTTCCTTAATGGAGGGCTGGGGGCGGGATGTGGATATCAAGGGAGATTAGCTTATGGTCAGATCAGACCAATGAGGAGTTGACTTCAGGTGTGGAACACCGGTCACTCATGTTGGTAATGACTAGGTCTAGAATACTGTTGCCCCTGGTGGGGGTGTGGATAAGTTGATCCAGGGCATTGGAGTTCATGAATTCCAGAAAGCGTTGAGCTAAGATGTTGGTACATGAGTAGTTTTCCCAGTTAATGGTGGGGTAGTTGAAGTCTCCCATTATTAGGGTGTTTGGTTGAACCCTAATATTTACCAGTACATCAAGAAAAGAGGAGTGGGAATCCTGGGGCATGGTGGCAGATCTGTAGCAAGCTACAATTTGGATTGCAATTTTCCCCACAGTTAGTTGCACTTGGATAATCTCGGATGCATTATGCAGAGCAACTAGCCTGAAGGTGCGGATATCCTTAATGAATATGGACACACCTCCGCCTTTGGTGTTTCGGTCCAGGTTACATGGCCAAAAAGTGTGGTATGAGTTATAGCCTGGTAGTGCAGGGGTGCTCTCTGGAGCCTTGAACCAGGTCTCAGTCACTGCACAGATATCGATGTTCTCCATTTTAAGAAGTGCCTCGAGTGAGTGCATTTTGAGATTTAGACTTCTAGCATTGAGTACCATTACCCTCAGTTTTTGCTTGCCTGTTCCTGTTATGGTGGTGCATTTGTTATTTGAACCTTGCCTAAAAAAGGCACTATAGGGGCAGCAAGAGCCTTAGCCAGTATCCGGAATCCCAGGGGCGACAGGTGCAGGCCATTTGTGGCAAAGCATCTTGGTCTATCGACCATGTCATCCCAAGCAGACAGATACTGGATCCCCTTAGAATGACACCAGAAGCTTAGTCAATTGTTGAAGTCAATCATTTTGTCTTTGTACTGAGGTATCATTCTGGGTGATGGCAGAATGTTACTCAGGGCTAGGGTTATACCTGCCTGGGCTACAAGATCGAAGAGCTCTTCCATGTCTCTTTTCATGTAGTCCAGGGAGGTACGTCTCAGGTCATTCACACCAACATGGACAATGACAGAGTCATATTTGTACTTGTTGTGGAGTGACCTGAGTGAGTGGGTTATGTGGTGGATCCTGGCACCAGACAGGCAGCTGATAGTAACTTTCTCCTTGTTTAGCCTGGTGAGTGGAACATCAGTGTGCCTGACTATAGAGTCACCTATGACTAGTGTGTTGGGTATGTTGTTTTGCCTTACTGGCTGTGGTTGAGTGGCACACTGAGTCTGTAGGCTGTGTGTCACTTGGGTTGTGTTGGGGGATGGAGGTTGCTTGCGTTTTTGCTTTGGACATCTCTGTTGCTTAGATAGATTATTATTGAGAGCCTCCGTGAATGTTTTTGTGTTACTATGTGTGGATTTTAGTGGTGTAGATTTAGTGAGACTAGGTGATGAGTGTGGTGTGGTGCAAATGTTTACCTTCTCCTCATGACTGTCAGGTTCAGTCTTGGTTGGAGAGAGCTTTACCTCTAGTTTGGCTAGATAAGTGCATCTCTCACAGATTGTAGTGTCGGGTGGTAGGAGGAGAGGGTTGTCTGTGTACGAGGCAATTTTTACATTGCCTCAAGATGCCCAGATTCGTCAGATAGACAGGAGAGAACACTGGGAGCTGACCCTTGGACATGCCTGAATAAAAAACTATTTTCCTCTAGATAAGTTAGGAAAGTGAGTACAAGAGCTGTTTTTCTCTAAGCAAATGAGAAAAGTAAGTACAAAAACTGTTTTCCTCTAGGTAATGAGGAAGGTTGAGCGCTATAGTAATTAGTAGCTTATTTAGTGCTTACAAGTTCTGAACAAGTGCTGAGCACGAATAAGCAAATTTAAGTGCTAAAACTAAGAATCTGTATCTGCACTAGACGAGTTACAGGACAGAAACAAGTACAAATGCAGGCTTTCAAATCAGAAAGTTGACAGCGATGGAAGAGATTGCCCAAACGGCCAATAACTACAATTTCTGGGCCAGAACCACTCCTTATGTGGTAGACAGGTTACCTAGTGCTTACCACTCTCCCACTGATAAGCTAGAAGGCTTCCCTCCAACACAGAAAGACTTGGGGGGGGGGGGCTCAGAAGCTTACATACAGTCCTGGATACAGCAAATCTGTACCCGGAACACTAGTTACAGGAAAGGTAGGAAACAGGCTTACAGTTTTTTTTGTTTTGTTTTTACAAAAACAGTAGTAAAAACAATTCACATGCACTGCAAACTAGCACACTTGAGTATGTAGCAATATTAGACCAAGCACAGTTTAAAAAAATGCAATTAAATTAAAAAGGACTAAAAGCAAGTGCAGAAAGAGTTTATTAGGTAGAATACAGTAAAGAGATGGGACTGAGGGAGTGTCACAGATCAAATCTACAGTGGGGCGGGCAACGGCAAAAGCCACCAAATCTAAACTATAAACCAGAAATAGGGAGGGTGGGTGGGACAAACCAGTGTCAACAGAGATCTAAGCAACAATTAACAGTGCAAACTCTAAAACCAAAAAAATATACTCAGCTCTGTATATTTGCAGATAGATTGGAAGGCAGTCTCTCAGAACACAGGTTCCAGCAATTAAACGTTTTTTTATTTTTTATATTTTTCCCCTAACAGATTTGTTTTTCAATTGAATTGTACAGGTTATAGGTCATATTAAAGATGGGAAAAGTTTTGAGATGATTTATTGTGGTCTCATTTTTTTATAACACAAAAACCTGATATTTTAGCAGGGGTGTGTGTACACTTTTTATATCCACTGTAAATAACACTAATAATCAAACACTTGCTAAAAATGAGGCCTTGAAGACAAGTCAGTGTGATATCTTACAATGTTAAATTAGCATTTCTACTGATCCCTTTTGTCATGAGACTCAAATTTTACCTTTTTACCGCTTGGTTTATTCATTATGCAACTCTGAAGAAGTCTTTCATTTGGAAGATGAAAGTACTCAATTGTGTTGGAATAAGCTTGTCTTTGCAAGAAATCCTTTCCTTTATAGAAATTTATTTATGGGATGCACTAAAAGCATATCCTTTTGATAGCATCACTAACTGGTTGTAAAATAAAAAAACACAATGGGACAAAGAATTACATGAAATGCAAGAAAAACTTAAGTTAAAATTAGAAAATCAGACAAAAATAATACAGTGTAAGAAACTTCTCTGTGTGGAAGATTTTCAGTCCATATATTTCTAGTTAATCACTGTATATTAATCAGATCAGACAACAGTAGTAGAAGTAGCGAACTTAAACTCATCTTAAGTCAAAACAAAACAAAAAATAATAATAGAAAATATATAATTGCACAGCATTACTAAGTATTCGAAAGTAATCCAAGTAAGGCAGGCAGTCTGTTTCCAGTTGAAAATCCTTTATTAAGTGGATTTTCGACTGGAAACAGACTGCCTGCCTTACTTGGATTACTTTTGAATACTTAGTAATGCTGTACAATTATATATTTTCTATTATTATTTTTGTTTTTGTTTTGTTTTGACTTAAGACGAGTTTAAGTTCGCTACTTCTACTACTATTGTCGGATCTGATTAATATACAGTGATTAACTAGAAATACATGGACTGAAAATCTTCCACACTGAGAAGTTTCTTACACTGTTTTGTTTTTGGACCCACTACACTTGTTTAGTGGGTTGTTTTGAGACTTCGGGGATACCACGGAGATTACTTGTTTTTTTTACAAATAAAAATAATACAGAAGTGATTAATAAGCTAAACAACAAATACTTGGAAATCTTAAACCATAAAACAAAAATCAACCTTGAGAAGTTTAAGATGATTAACTGCTCTATTAACCCAAAATCTATGCACAATTTAGCCACAAAAACAAAGTTAATCAGCAAGTCCAACCACATAAAAGAAGTCTACTCACACAGGAAAAAAAGAAATGTAAAAGAAATAGAACATATTATAAAGGAATTCAAAGATTATTACAATAAAATTAATCAAAATAATATATTAATAGATCCAGAAGAAATAGTTAAAATATTTATTAATAAAATATAAAAAACTAAACTATCTGATGACCAAATGAAATTAACTGACAAACTGATCTCTAAATGTCTGAACTTCAAACTCAAATTTCTAAACTGAAACCTAATAAAGCACCAGGTAATGATGTGATTATATCTGAACTTTATAATATGTTACCCAAAGAATCCTTAGACATACTACACAAGTTTTTTTTTCCTATAGTCAAGGACCTAGCTAAAGTTCTTCCTTCCTGGAACTTGTATCTCTACAATTTTAAAAACTAACAAAGATCCTATGAAATGCTCTTCATACAGGACTATTTCAATTTTTTTACAGGATGATTTCATTTTTAAATGTAGATTATAAAATGTTCGTTGCAATTTATGCTAATAGATTAAAGCTATTCTACCCTCCATGACTGACAAACATCAAACTGGCTTTATCTTAAACAGAAATACTGATGATACTATTAAAAGAATAATCACAATAATTGACTATGCAAATAAAACAAGATAACAACATTAATGAATCTTGATATTAATGCTGCTTTTGACTTGGTAAACTGGAAATATCTCTTGCTGGTTTGAGAAGAATATAATTTCTCAAGTAAATTCACACATCTTATTTTTCTTCTTTATAATGATTGTTTTGCTTATGTTAAAATAGGTACTTTTATTTCTGATTCTATACAAATTTTGAAAGGAACCAAACAAGGATGTCCTATTTCACCTCTGCTTTTTTAACTTAATTACGGAACTATTTGTTAATTTTCTCAGA
The DNA here is from genome assembly GCF_019279795.1 of Protopterus annectens. Lineage (NCBI taxonomy): Eukaryota > Metazoa > Chordata > Ceratodontiformes > Protopteridae > Protopterus > Protopterus annectens. The sequence continues at coordinate 474,476,626 of NC_056748.1, forward strand.
TCAAATATAGATATAAAAGGTATTAACATAAATGAGAATGTTGTTGTCTTTCGGCTTTTCCTGGTTAGGGATCACCACAGCAGAACTCCGGTCCACTAATGATTGGGAATAGATTTTCACGAACACCGAGGTGCCAGCTCAACGTTCAACCTTCAACGAAGGCATGCCCTTTTACGCATGTCTTTCGAATGCCCACCCAACCGTATGGAGGACATGCAGACTCCACACAGAAGGCACTGCCCGCACTCCAGCCGAGAATCAAATGGAAGAACCTCTTGCTGTAAGGCAACAACGCTACCGCTGCACCACCGCAGATGAGATATTAGATTCTTTATATTTATACTGTTAGTATAATTATGATTTATTATATCTTTAATGTTATCTGTTATAATTATTCCTAAATAATTCATTTTCTTCTCTTTAACAATATATTTAATGAATTTATTTTTTATTCTATTCCTATTGGTATTTGTAGATAAGATTTGTAGATAGGATTTTTGTTTTGTCATCATTAAATGTTAAACCAGATTTTCTTTGAAATACATCCATTGCTAAGAAAACTGCAGATAGGGAAGTATCATTGTCATTTAATGTCAGGATGTCAAAGGCAAACAGTCGAATTTGAGTTTATATCAAATTCGACTGTTTGCCATTGACATCCTGACATTAAATGACAATGATACTTCCCTATCTGCAGTTTTCTTAGCAATGGATGTATTTCAAAGAAAATCTGGTTTAACATTTAATGATGACAAAGCAAAAATCCTATCTACAAATACCAATAGGGAATAGAATAAAAAAATAAATATATTGTCAAAGAGAAGAAAATGAATTATTTAGGAATAATTATAACAGATAACATTAAAGATATAATAAATCATAACTATACTAACAGTATAAATATAAAGAATTGAATAGACAAATGGAATAACATTTTCTTCACTATGGAAAAGAAGTTATCTATAATCAAAATGATTATCTTACCAAAAATCTTACATATTATACAATCACTATCATTACTCCTTACTGAAAGTTGTATTAAAGAATTTAACACTTTAATTTCGAGACTTCTCTGGTATCCCATTAAACCAAGAATTGCTTTAAACCATCATATGAGAGACTGGGTAGCAGGAGGGATAGGGCTACCAGACCTAAAATTATATTCATTATCATCAATTATAAAAACAATGTACCTTTGGATTAGTAACACTTACACAGCAAGGTAGAAAGAGTTTTTAGGAAATATTTTTATAAACTCTAAACATAATAGATATTCTACTAATTATCTCATACTAAATAACAGTCTACACTGGTTACTAAAGGATTACCTTATAGGAAAAAGTCACCAAACAAGTGACTCCTATTTAATTTCTATTATATTAAACACCTTTAAAAAATTTTATATATAGAAACCTGGCATATAAAGCATGGATCTTCCTTATATTTCCTATGGCATATACCCAAAATAACATCTCCACCTCAAAGTTAGAAACAATGATAACTTTTAAAGAGAAAAATCTGCTATACCAGTTTCAATTAATGAAAGATAAAAAGCTACATTCTGTTGATTATACTAAGAACAAATATAATTTAGATAAAGACATGTGGCTAGATGTACAATCATGCACACAACATATAGAAGGGGAAATTAAGTTGATACAACCAAGGATAACAGATATCCCAAAATTAATCGAATATCTAACATCTATTATTATTATTAATGCAACAAAACATACTGGAACAGGATCTCTTATCTAAATTATATAGAGTTATGAGGAGAGAAACAAAAAGTTGCAATAATTATTGGAACTATTTTACCCACATTAATAAAAATCTCTGAGTGAAGATGATAAAAAAAAATGATTCTAATATCTTCTAAACATATAACTTCATTTCTTAGATGGTATCTCTTTACTTGGAAATGTTTGCATAATCTTTCTTCACACCACATAAAATTTCATTAATATTCAAGCAGAAACAAGTTTGCTGGCGATATAAACAAGAACTTAAAGTGGATTGGCAACACATGTTTTTTGACTGCACTGTCTTAACACCTTATTGGAATAACATTACAGGCTTTTTGAAAATAAATTTGCTTTATCTAAATCACTAATCATTTTTAACACTCCTATTCCTGTATGTGTTAAAAAAATGAAATCTCATTTTGTGGTCTATACTATCTATAGCGAGAAAGGCTATAACTCAGAACTAGAAAAAAAAACAAATCTACACCCTCTCCTTCAAGGGATGTATAAATATTGCAACTGAAGTCGTCTGTCACTTGGAAATCATTACAATTAAGTCAAGAACAACCAGGATTACCTCTTGCTACAATGCATGGACAAAACTTATAGATCTGCTTGACAAGAAAAAATATCTGCAGTTTAGATTTAATATAATGTATAATACTTGAATGACTTGATGGTTAATGGACACTCCTATAAATAATTGTTTTTTTTCTTTTGTGAGTGAGGTTTAATTTTTTTTTTAATGTTCAGAAATCCCGGACTGTAAATATTGTTGTGATCATTTTACAAATTGAAAATCCAATAAAAACTTAAAAAAAAAAGAAATCTGATATGATCATGAGCTTTAAGAAAAGAGGTCTTTCTTTGCAGGCATGGTTCTGGTTAGAAGTTTTCTTTTCTCATACAATAAAATGATCAATTTCAAAAACAATTCTTGTGAATTTCAGGGTTTGTTTGTTTTATTTATTTATTCTGGCAGGAAACAACAAGCTATACACATGCCTATGACAGCAGACACCAGTGAGAGCATTTAGAGGCATATACAAAAAAATGTAAGAGGCCTCAGCTTTTTAAATATGGGCTAGAGGAAGCATGACGCTAGGAAAAAAAAACAATTTCACGATTTTTGTTGCAGTGACTGTACTCAAAGATCATCATTATATATCTCGAGATATAATTTGGTTCTTCCTTTTTTGTCAAGGTCAGTCATTATTTTAATAGCAGGTTAACTAAATAATAAATGTTCTGTTACAGAGGTATCTACTAGGGAGAGGATTCTGTTCTGATTCAACTATGCCTTCTCAGGATGATCCTTGACATTGCTGACCTAGGAAAAGCATCTATAGTACTCTAGCTAATTTTATCTGCAGTAGCTGTAAGTTTCTGGAGATTCTATCTTCCTTTCTGGGAATTTTTTTGCAGTGTATCCTGAAAGCATTCTAAGCCCAAAGTCTTGATTGGTAATCCTGTGTACAATGCTGATTAAAACACTTCAAGAGTACACTTTTCCCACTGTAACTGTCCAGCTGCCCAGACTCCGTGTTAAAGTGCAATGCTGCACACAGAATGGACTTTCTTTGCTGTAATGTAAAAGAGACAGCGACTGTAGCAGGGTCAGTTCTCTGACTACTATACAGATCATGTTTCTCTTTTATAGGATATATCTGCTTTTCTGAGCTGCGTGTCAGGATGCTGTCTGGCATTTAGTATATAACAGAAGGTTTTAAACAGCAGAAGGAAGACAACTTTAATTTTGGTACCCTCATAACTTTTAAATATTCTTTCTTAAGGGGAATATGAATCTCCAAGTGGTTAGTTAACAGTTCAACTGTTATTTATAGTCTTTTAAAAAATGTAATGTTCTCTTGGGGAGAACCACAGGACTGTGCATGTATCCTCATGGTCACAAATATGTTAAGAGAATCAATCACTCTGGCTCACAAACTTCCTCCCTATAAGACACTGAGATGGGTTCCTTTTCCTCCTCCTTTTCCCCCTGAACTACCCTCACACCTGTACCAATGAAGAATCATGGGAATCTGTTTGACATGCAGCCTTTGACTGACCAAAACAGAAACTGATTCAGATTTTTGCTGCTGTGCCGTTGTTTTTCGTACTATTTTGAAAAATTGCCTGGCAAAGAGTTTGTAGTCAAACTGCAATACAGAAACCAATGAGGGAAATGTAGCAGGTACAGGAGTGGGCGAAATTTCACTTTTTATGAGGTTTCCTGGTCTGGAGCCTTATTTACTTAAATAATACGGCTTACATTTATTTATTTATTTATTTGTTACCGGGAAAGTCTGACTGGGTCAGAAACCCATTTTCAGTGGTGGCTCAGAAAGAAAAGCTCCATTACAAAGTAGACTAGATGAAAAAGCTTGCACAATATTTAACAGTATCCTACAACTATAATACAATAGTAGACAGTAACAGAGAGTAGTATACAAATGAATATCAGTGTACAGATGTTAACAAGCTTATAGATGGAAATACAATGTTACATAACTGATTTGTAAGCATTCAAAAAAAGTATGATTCAATTTGTTTTACATTTGTCTAGATAAAGAGTTTGACATTGTCATATTTATATATGTACATATCTACATGGAGAAAGATGTAGTAAGGAAGAGGGGGCGTGTCTGGTTGATCTGTGTATGATGCATAAATTACAGGAATCAGTAGCGAGAAGTAGAATGAAAGGGATAGCAAACAAGATTCAAATTCAGTGGAAGGTGGGGCAAGTATGCAACAGGAGTTTGAGACTAAATAATATACAGCAGAGTATGAAAAGGTGTGGGGTCAGTGAGAGTAGGTGAAGAGACGTTTGTAGTAGGAATAATTGAGTAGGGTAAATTAGTGGAAGGCGGGTAACAGGAGATTGGAGAAAGGTGGAGTGGTAGAGTTTTAATTAAGAGATTAGTATTCAGTTTGGTTTTGAGCAGGGACCATACCTTTTAACTTCTTTGAGTAAGAAATCTGGACAAAGCCATAAATAATGATGGACAAAGGCCCATAAATAGGGACAATTTTTACATATTGCTCGTACAACCTTAGAAAGTTTATAGAATAACAGGTTTTGTATTAGCATGAATTTTCTGAAGGGTATGATGTCTGAAACTCAAATGTCTGTCATTATTTTTGGACTTCAATCTTTAATGATTTGACACCGATTTTCCAGAAAAAAACAGAACTTTATGAAAAACAGACCAAAAATATGGAAATTCTGTGAAAATCTGTACAGTTGAGAGGTATGGCAGGACAGTTGCTTGACATGAGTAGTACATGTTCTAGTGAAAGAAACGATAAAGGTGCTACTTTCAGTTTCAATTCTTAAAGTGCTGTCAGTGGTTAGCCAAGGGTATGTTTAAGACTTGTTCAAGATCCCTGTTTTGGAAGCGGATAGTGAAGCACCCTGAGGAGGATTAACACTTTGTCAGAATCTTTTATTGTTTTCCTTGTGTTTTTCTACCTTCTCAGGCTTACACCTTGCCAGAGACAGAGTTTTGTCTTTCATTATATTCTTTTTCACTCTTTTTCTTGATCTCTCTTCAGTTTTAAAAGCTTTTTTGTGTCTGCCACCCTCTTTTTTAAGACTGCTTATCTAAATATTTTCAGTTTATCTTCTGTTAAATATATAGCCAATGCTTTACTTCTTAACACTTAAGTAGCCTTATTAAATTTAACACAAATACTACAAATCTTTAGTAATGCAACCAAGACAAAATATGCATGGTGTTTAGTAATCTTTGGAGCAATTTACCAACTACAAGCATAACAAGTTGATCTGGAATAACACACATAACCTTATTTATTTATTTTAGTTTATTTACCGATGTAGTACACTAATCACTATAGAAAATTTGCAGGCATAGCCCAGGTGAAGAGATTCACAAAACCAGAAAATGGTGCAAATTCATAAACAGACCTGGTTTAAGGAGGCAGAAAGCACCTCTGCACTCCTAGGCTACAACTCATTCCATACTTTTCGGTCCCAGAAGTTTCAAAGACAGTGGTGTCTCCATATTCTTAAAGGATACGCACACCTCTAGACTGGTAGCCCAGCATAATGCATCCAAGATACTTCAGGTACAACTAACACTGGGTAAGACAGCGATACAAGTCATAGCCTGCTACAGAACCCTAAATATGTCCCTAGACTCTCACTCCAAGTTCCTAAGCACCCTGGAATCTATCAAGGTCCAACCCAATACTCTCATACTGGGTGACTTCAACTACCCTTCCAACAACTGGGAAAACTTTTCAAGTACCAATGTACAGGCCCAATGCTTTCTGGAATTTATCAATTCCAATGCCCTGGACCAGCTCATTCTGACTCCCACTAAAGGAAGCAACATCCTCGACCCGGTTATCACCAACATGGGAGATCATTGCTCCACACCTAAAGTCAATTCCTCCCTGGTTAAATTCGACCACAAACTGATCACCAAGGAAATCTCCATCTTGCCTACAACCCTTGCTAACTGGGCTCCTAAAAATAGAGGTGGCTAACTTCTCAGCACCCATGCCAATGGAAAATAGTTGCATGACTGCCAAATCATACACCAATGCACTGTACAAGCATGTACACAAATGCATGGACCTTGCCATACCAAACAGAACTAAAATGCTCTCCTCAAAAAAAGGAAGCCAATCTGGTGGTCCCCAGCCATCAATAAACTCTACAACAGAAGGAAGAAACTGTTGCAGAAAAAAAATGAAGTCACAAGACTGGAAAGCCTCCCTTATCAGTCTCAACAAAAAGCTGAGATCCCTTATCAAATCCTCTAAAACCAGCTATGAAGGCAGAATTGTGGCTGACACCAAAAACAACCACAAAGTCTTCTATAGCTATATCAAAAACTTCCATGGCAATGCCCAGATTTGCTCTGAGTTATTGAACAATGGCATCTCCTATACTGAGCCAACAGATATATCCAACATGCTGGCTGACAGATTCAGTGCCAACTTCACCCCCCCCAAGGACCCTATCACAATACCAGAAGAAAGCATGGTACCCACCATTTCTGTGGCACAGGTAAAAGCTGCATTGTCCAAACCCAAGAATACAGCATCCATGAGACCTGATAATATCCCTGGCTGCGTCCTACATGAGCTAGAAAATGAAGAGGCGATCTGTGCCTGACATATAAAGCCATGTCCAACCCGGAATTAAGGGACATGCTGCACCTCAAACAATCCAAATCCCATCGAGCTACGCACTCGAGTGACTTGAACCTCAGCACTGAAATAAATAAGACATGCTGGAGGGACAGATTCATAACCCAGAGGCTCCCTTCACTCTGGAATAAAATCCCAGTCCAGGCTAGGCAGAGTCCCTCATTGACTCTCTTCAAGAGGAATCTTGATGAGTGGATGGGAGATCATGGGTTTACCCCGGGTATCACTTCTGTGTCACTGTTAGACAGAGGCACAGTATACTAACCTCGAAAAAGGGCATGGCAAAATTAATTTAAAATGGGTGGTGAAAGCCAAACATACTCTAGCTAGGCTTATAAATGCCATAGGGCAGACAGCCTAGTATGAACCTATGAACTGGCACCACATGTGTATGCCCTGTTCAATCACAGCCTTACCTCAGGCTATGCCACTAACGAATGGCGCACTGCTACAGTCATTCTGCTCCATACAAGGGGAGCAACTACAGACCATATGAACTACCGCCCCATTAGCCTGATGAGTCTGGTATGCAAACATTATGGAGCACATCATCATGGACCTGCTTAACAAAGATATAGGCAATCTCAAAAATCTTGACCCCATGCTGTTTGGCTTTGTTAAGGGAGGATCCTGCCTGCTGAACCTTATTGACTTCTTCGAGGCAGTCACCAAGGCTGTGGATGAGGGTAAGGCAGTGCATACAGCCTACCTCGACCTGGCCAAGGCCTATGATACCATTCCCCACTCGGTGATCACTGATCAACTCACCAAACTAGGCATCAATCCTTACATCACTAGGTGGGTTGCAAATTGTCTCACAGACACGACCCACAGTGTGATCCTAAACAGGGCCACTACGTCGCCTACTAAACACTTAAAACTACTACAGTCTGTCTTCCTGGTCCTCAAAGCAATGAAAACTGATCTAGCAGTACTGAATCACAATTCAAAAGATGACAACTAATAGATGGCACTAAAGTGGAACTTGATATCCACACTATAGCAAGGTCAATTAGTACATGGTAGAAGGGCTGTCTTGGTGCTCTTTCTCTCCTCCTCTCTTCCTGAATGCTAACTGGAAATGTTCCTGTATGTCAGTGCTGAAACAGTATTAATTCATTTAGTCAATACATTCAAAAGGAAAGGTATGAGACCAGCCTGTAATTTCTAAAAGAAGCTCAACAAATTCAAACTGGAAAAACTCACTAAAAATGCCATTCATAGTTAGCATGTGCAGTAAAGTCTCCCACTATCAATAACAAAGGTGGCTCCAACAACTTTTCAACATAAAGTCTAAATAATTCATGAGAGAAAGAGTACAGAATTCTGTAACCTTGCTTTCAGCTACTGCAAATTTAGGGGACTGGTGTTAATTTGAAAATTCCTGTCATTTAGCTACGAGTTTAAAGGGCTTAATGTGCCAGTGTGAATGACACTAGTTAATAAAAATACCCTTTCAAAAGTCCAAAATCAATTTGGAGCTTACATCCCCATGTGTGTGTAAATGGGGGTGAGGGGTTACAGTTTAATATATCACCTTCAGCTTCATGGTGGTTTTGGGGGGGATGATGATTTCTCTGGGTAGCACAATCTCATTCAAAAGGCCAATTTAATGTGTGTCACGTGCAAGCTTGTTACTTGCTCAATTGTCTTACTCCCAAGGTGAAACACATTACTTCATTCTCTTTCACATTATCCAGTTTCAAGTGAAAAACCACAAGATAACTAGCTGGTTAAAAGAACCCACATCCTGCATTCATCACACTGAGTCATAATGGTGCATACAAGGTGAGAAGTTCTATTGAGATTAGCTGTAGTAACACGTTTGTTCCTAGACACCATTTTGGATGACTGAAGCCAAAGACCTGCATACAGTATGTAAAGCCTTTGGCGAATGAATATAGTACATTCCTTATTTTACTTAGTGTGTCTGAGTGCAAATAATGTCAATATAATCTTTCTCTCCCAAAAAATTCAGGTAAGAAAAAGAGTTCTCTGTCTTTTGTCTATCCTGTGGGGAAAGAGGAAACATGATCTACAGTGCTGTTTCCTCTTGTGGTAGGCAGGCAGACTGCTCAAGGAGCACTGGATCAAGTCATATGCATGATACTGCCAAGACATGCTTTTCTCAGTATCCAGGGGAATCCAAATGTAGCAGCATGAATATATATGGGCCCAACCTTTCAATTCCCTGCATGTGGCAAGCTGTAGTGGGATGAGGTGGTTATGGCTAAACTAAGAAAAAAAATAATTTCCTGGGTGATGGCTTTAAGAAACTGAAATGCTGACAGCTGGCAGCTGTTAAGGATCAAAAGTGCTAAGAAGAAAAACATATATATTTTACTGAGAAAGGATCTAGAAGAACATTGCAAAGTCAGTAGAAACTAATCTGTTGCTACGTTTTCTTTTTTATTTTACCTTGAATTTATTAACCATGGTAGAACATTAATCCCATTGTTCATATTTTAGTCAAAGCCCACAGGTAAACACAATAGATACTTAATTTTGAATATGTAGTTCAGGTTATGGTTGAACAAAGGTCATACCTCTCAACGTCTTAGAAGAAGAAATCTGGACAATGCCATAAAGAATGGGGGGGGAGTGGGGTCAAAGGCCCAAAAATAGGTACACTTTTTAAATACTGCTCTTACAAACTTGGGAAGTTGATAGAATAACAGGTTTTGCATTAGCATGAATTTTCTGAAATGTATGAAGTCTGAAACTCAAATGTCTGTCATTATTTTTCAGACTTCAACCCTCAATGATTTGCCAATAGTTTGCCAGAAAAAACACAATTTTATGAGAAACAGACCAAAAATATGAAGCAAAAATCTGGACATTCTGTGAAAATCTGTACAGTTGACAGGTATGACAAGGGTCCTTGAACCAGTTTGTTTACTTTGTTAATGAATAAATAAGTAAGTAAATAAATAGAATGACTTCTCATACACCAATATGAGATATGACCCTGCCATTTGTAAAAGATCCAAACTAAAGGGCAAAAAGTTCACACAGTCAAACCATTCAAGTAAAAACTGCAGGAAGGATTCAGCCAAGCAAGAGTCTTCACTGTACAATACCTTAAACCTCCTATGGTACTGGCCCATTAGATATATACAAATGACCCCCTAATGACATACCAGTATATCAGCTACATGGATTCTGAATGGTTGGGTCTGTCAATATCATTAAGTCATACTACCCCCAAAGGGTGATTTCATGAAGTAAATGAAATTCACCCTTTTGGATCAAATGAACAATTGCTGAAATGGCTAAACATGGACAAATTGTATTATTACGAAATTATGATTTTGTAACATTCTTAAATTGCCAATATTGTTAAATAAGAAACATCTTTATTGAATGATCACTTATGACATAGGCAATCACACATTTATATAAATGAAAACAAACCATATTTCCATATTTTCAGTTGCAAACATTGTACATTACATGTAATCTTCTGTATAGTCATTGTCAATTGAACATTACATAGTTCATTCAACTCCTCACTATTTCTGGAATGGATGGTTTGGACTTGGATTTCCATTTTCTAGTAATTGCTCATAAAAATAATTTTTTAGTTACATGGATGTTCTCACCCAGCATTTCTGACACAGTAGTTCTGCAGGGAATTTTTCAAGTCTACCAACTCATTACACTCCCAAAAATATGTTCCCAATTTACCTTTCTTCCCCATCATACCTCCAATATTTGCAATCTACCTGAGGAAAAATTCATTGTGGAGTCTGCTTAAGAGTATAAAAAAATACTTATGCCAACACTTCCAAGAAAAGATCCTAAATCGAGACTTTGTTGTATATTTGGGACTCCCACACATCCTCCCATTG